>NW_026561386.1:0-65764 GCF_028858705.1 Grus americana | reverse complement strand
TTTCTACCCATTTTAATACTTCTGCTGGAGAAAAAATTAGCATATTTACAGAGTAGCAAAGCAGACTGATTCTATTTGTATCTGTATACTTCTTGCAATGCGTGCCACTCTTCATTTACAAATCCCTATCCATGCTACTTCCAAATACCATTAACAAGAGACTGCTTATTACATCAACCACTGTAATATTGTTATGATGGAAGTTAAAAACTAATTTCATGAGGTGTCATGATCAAACTCATTTTTACATGAAGTTAAAATTAAAACCAGATTTCTATAGGCAAGGGCTTTTTTTGTTGAAATATCCTGAAAATAAAGAAAAAATAAAGGAATATATTCATCAGATGTTTTAATCCTATTAGTGTGCCTTCATGCTAAAGAAACTATTGAAAGTAGATGCTAGGATGAGATTTTTACATGCTGCTCACCACTATGTATGGAATTTTTTTTTTTTTTTTTTTTTTTGGCAACTCATTAAAGAATTGAAAAATGTAAGAACAAGACTCAGTACACCGCATTGAGAATATAAATTAGGAATGGTCTAAACTCCAAAGCCGATATCATACTCAGACTCCCATGTAGTTAATGAAAAGACTACTAATATAAAAGCTAGAGCATGATCTACTCAAGGGAATAAAAATATATGACTTATCTTAAAATGGTATTTCTGGGGAAGTGGGACTTTCAAACTGTACAGTATTAGTGCTAACAAAAGCAGATGATATTCAAATTGCTTTGTAAAGCATTGATGGACCTAAGTTGGCTAAGGTACACTATATGGTAAAAGAAAACTGCAAAAGGAGGTTATGTGTAAAACCAACATACTCCTAATTTGGTCTCTGAATTCACCCCATCTGAACTGGGAATCTAGTTGCCTAATACTCCCTGTATTCCTGGGGTGATTCAACTCTCTCCCTTCCTTGGACCTACGGAGAACTGAGGCAAGCAACTTACCTCCTAACTTAGATGCTTCAATACCTTTAAAAAACCTGCCAGATGTAATTCTATTTCATTTCTATTCTCTGTCTGCAGTGATAGCACAAAATTACTCTAACTCTGAATAAACTGAACAGTTTCCACCTGTCTTTGAATGGCCACAAGAGCTGGATAATGCACATGATTTACATATTGATAAATCACCAAAAAATGACAGAAATACATTGTAGTCAGTGTTAAAAATGTACAGATTTTTCAACTGCCATAGTCCAACCTGGCTTCCAAAACCAGTTTTCAATCAATAAATGATTATTTCTAGTATTATTTTCCAGTTTGTAGCCAGAAATCTTTATACATTAAAAAAATCTGCATTCATTTGCAGCTATGCAGGTTGTTTCCGGTGTCAGACCTCACCATAATCTGTGTGTCCTTCTCCACAGGGCTGCTCTCAATCCCCTCATCCCCCAGCCTGTATTGATACCAGGGGTTGCCTCATCCCAGGTGCAGGACCTTGCACTTGGCCTTGTTGAACCTCATGAGGTTCACAGGGGTCGCCTTCTTCAGCTTGTCCAAGCCCCTCTGAATAGCATCCCGTCCCTCGGGCACGTCAACCACACCACTCAGCTTGGTGTCATCTGCAAATTTGCTGAGGGTACACTCAATCTCACTGTTCAAAGACCTCACTCTACCACAACGTATCTTCCTCCTTTCCGCTACTGCATCCAGTTTAGGTTTTTTAGAAGATTTAGTTTTATGGTCCTGAACAGACATAATTTTGTAAACATGCCAAATGTCTGTATGCATTCTCACAAACTAGACTTATCACTACAAGTGAAGTTAAAGAAACCACGTTAATTTTAAGATTATTTTCCTTTGCCAGGATAGAGGAAAAAGCAACTGCAAGATGCTGGGGAATCTGATCTTTTATACAGAAAGATTTAAATGTGTTCAACTTCCAAGTTTATGATTTCCTAAGACAAAAATGCACAGGACTATATAGATAAGGTAGTACATGCAAGACAGCAGATGTTTGTGATGGTCTCAATACGACTGTTAAGGACAAAACTAAGGTGAATTATTGCTTCCTGTGCAAGATAAACTGATTTTAACATATTAACTAATTTTAACTATTAACTACCTTTTACACTTATGTCAAGGGCAATTAAGATGCTATAAGAGCAGGCCATAATGCAAGTCTAGGAAATCTGAGGAATAGTAAAACAGTCTGATGTGCTCAGTTTGAAATCATGCACCACTGATAAAGAAATGTTTTGCTTCTTTTGAACCTTTCTTTCCAAGTAGTTAATCTTTCAAGTGCCTGGAGTCCTTCTTTTTCATGTTAAAAATTGTGACCAGCAGACAGGAAGAGTGTATTCAACTACTTGTTGTCAGATATGTAAGATTTAAATAACAGGAAAAGATAATTTTAGTACTTTGAAGACTTACTCCCTAACTTCCCCTGCTAATCTATTGTTCATGAGGCTGTACAAATGTCCTAGTAGAGGGGACAGTTCCTGCTCTGAACTTACAGATATTATGTGTGAGATTCATAGAATCATAAAATTATAGAGTATCTCAAGTTGGAAGGGACCCAAGAAGATCATTGAGTCCAACTCCCTGCTCCTCGTAGGACTACCTAAAACTAAACCATATGACTAAGAGTATTATTCAGATGCTTCTTGAACTCTGACAGGCTTGGTGCCATGACCACTTCCCTGGGAAGCCTGTTCCAGTGATTGACCACCCTCTCAGTGAAGAATCTTTTCCTAACGTCCAATCTGAACTTCCCCTGATGCAGCTTCTTTCCATTTCCTCATGTGTTGGGTTTGCGTGGCAAGGTTTTGGTAGCGGGGGGGCTACAGGGGTGGCTTCTGTGAGAAGCTGCTAGAAGCTTCCCCTGTGTCTGATAGAGCCAATGCCAGCCGGCTCCAAGATGGACCCGCTGCTGGCCAAGGCCAAGCCAATCAGCACCTCTGTGATAACATATTTAAGAAGAACAAAAACAGTCAGAGAGAGAGAGCTTTTGCAGCCGGAGAGAGGAGTGAGAAGATGTAAGAAACTCTGCAGACACCAAGGTCAGTGAAGATGGAGGGGGAGGAGGAGCTCCAGGCGCCGGAGCAGAGATCCCCCTGCAGCCCGTGGTGAAGACCATGGTGAAGCAGGCTGTCCCCCTGCAGCCCATGGAGGAAGGATGAGGGGGTGTAGAGATTCCACCTGCAGCCCGTGGAGGACCCCCCGCCGGAGCAGGTGGAGGCACCTGAAGGAGGCTGTGGCCCGTGGGAAGCCCACGCTGGAGAAAGTTCCTGGCAGGACCGGTGGACCCGTGCAGAGGGGAGCCCACGCCAGGGCAGGTTTGCTGGCAGGACTTGTGACCCCATGGGGGACCCCACACTGGAGCAGTTTGCTCCTGAAGGTCTGCACCCCGTGAGAGGGACTCCATGCTGGAGCAGGGGAACGATGAGAGGAGTCCTCCCCCTGAGGATGAAGAAGCGGCAGAAACACCGTGAGATGAACTGACCGTAACCCCCATTCCCAGTCCCCCTGTGCCGCTGAGGGGAGGGAAGGTTGAAGCCGGGAGTGAAGTTGAGCCCGGGAAGATGGGAGGGGTGGGGGGAAGTGTTTTAAGAGTTGATTTTATTTTCTCATTCCTCTACTCTGTCTTGCTTAGTAATAAATTAGATGAATTCCCTCTCTAAGTTCAGTCTGTTTTGCTCATGACAACAATTAGAGAGTGATCTCTCCCTGTCCTTATCCCGACCTAAAAGCATTTCGTTATGCCTTTTCTCCCCTGTTTGGTGAGTGAGGGGAGTGAGAGAGCGGCTCTGGTGGGCACCTGGCCCCCAGCCAGGCTCAACCCACCACACCTCGTGTCCTATCCCTGGTCACCACAGAGAGGAGATCAGCACCTCCCCCTCCACCACCGCCCTTGAGGAAGTTGTACATTGCAATGAGGTCATCCCTCAGCCTTCTCTTCTCCAAGCTGAACAAACCAAGTGACCTCAGCCACTCATGTCTTGCCCTGGAGGCCTTTCACCATCTTGGTTGCCCTCCTCTGGACACACTCTAATAGTCTGATGTCCTTTTTATACTGAGGTGCCCAAAACTGCACACAATACTCCATGTGGGGCCACACCAGTGCAGTGTAGATTGGGACAATCACCTCCCTTGACTGGCTAGCTATGCTGTGCTTGATGGTCTCCCACCTCTCATCTCCCAATTTGTACATATAACCAAGACTACCCCATCCCAGTGGCGAACAGAGCACTTGCTCTTGTTAAATTTCATAGGTTGGTGATTACCCCGCTCTCTAGTCTATCCAGATCTCTCTGTAAGACCTCTTTGCCCTCAAGGGAGTCCACAGCTCCTCCTAGTTTAGTATCATCAGCAAACTTACTTAACGTACATTCAATACCTGCATCCAGATCATTTATAAAAACATTAAAGACCACTGGTCCTAAAATTGAGCCCTGGGGAACCCCACTGGCCACCAATCTGATGTAACTCCATTTACTATAATTCTTTGAGCCTGACCTGTCAGCCGATTGCTCACCCAATGTATTGCGGACTTGTCTAGCTGTGTGCTGGACATTTTATCCAGAAGGATACTGTGAGAGACAGTATAATGAGGGACTGCCATGAAAAAGTGAGAACAAAACCCACAAATGGTTGTATAATCATAACATCTAGAGTCTGCAATAGAAATGTCATTGTCTCATCACATGTCAATGCTGACACAGCTGTTGGTTCTGGAAAACTCTTTTTTGCTTCCCTAATACACTATTCTCTTATGTTTATAGTTCTTCTAACCATGAACTGTATTAGGGCCAAATATTTCAATAAAAACTCGTGACCTGTGTCCTGATTTCAGCTGAGAGGGTTAATTTTCTTCATAGTAGCTGGTATGGGGATATGTTTTGGATTTGTGCTGGAAACAGCATTGATAATATAGAGATGTTTTTGTTATATGGATCTGTTGTTGAGGAGTACTTACACAGAGCCAAGGCCTTTTCTGTTTCTCACACTGCCCTGCCAGTGGGATGGCTGGGGGTGCACAAGGAGTTGGGAGGAGACGCAGACAGGACAGGTGACCCCAACTGACCAAAGGGATATTCCATACCATAGGACATCATGCTCAGTTTATAAGGAGCTTGCGGGAAGACGAAGCTGGGGGGGGATGTTCGGAGTGATGGTGTTTGTCTTCCCAAGTAACCGTTACGTGTGATGGAGCCCTGCTTTCCTGGAGATGGCTGAACACCTGCCTGCCCACGGGAAGTGGTGAATGAATTCCTTGCTTTGCTTGTGCACGTGGTTTTTGCTTTACCTAAAAAAACTGTCTTTATCTCAACCCATGAGTTTTCTCACTTTAACTTTTCCAATTCTCTCCCCCATCCCGATGTGGGGGAGTGAGTGAGCGGCTGCATGGTGCTCAGCTGCCAGCTGGGGTAAAACCATGACACCTGACATAAAGAACATTTTTGCTAAGAACATGAAATAAGGCAGGAAATAATATATCTTACCAGGCACTGAGCAAATATCCCAGTAGTATTAACCGCAAATTTTTTATCGCAGCTATCTTATGACAGAACTTCTTTCATAATTTACAAAAAGTACTTATATTTTGGAAAATATTTAACTTTAGTTTAAAAAAATTTTAAAAAATTGGAACTGAAAAGCAAAAGCCTGCCGGTTAATTCTCTTTTAAAGCAGGACAATCATTTAAGAATGAAGTCTTCCATCACTGGCAAGTCTTCCATGACTTCTAGCGTAACAATAAAAAGGAAGATACCATGGGAGTTATCTCTGGCCGTAAGCCTAACCCCAAGACAGAAAAGAGTCCATGAGGCATCAGACTACAACTCTCAGAAAGGCTTTGGCAGTAATTCAGAATTACTACTTTGTGCCTCAAGTGTTTGTGCTTGCTACTTAATCTAGTGATTGATTTCACCTGTAGCTAAACTTGAAAAATGCAGGGGGGTTAGATTAAGTTTTTACCACTTCTTCCTCTGATTTTCATTCTTTCTTCTGCTTCATTTCTATTAGTATATGAACTTTATCAAAGTCATATGGAAACATAAAGAAATATACACCAGTAAAGGTGACAACAAACTATGCAATGTTCCTAATAGGCCTTCATTGTGTTTTATAAACTTCAGGGGAAAATCTGTAGGACTCAGTGCCTTGTAACAATAACTTCCCTGAGTTACTCTAAGGCACTATATTTGTAAATGCTACTTTGAAAGTCTTTTAAATAAATTGTACTTTGCATCTGGGTAGCATTCACAAAGCAAATCAGGTAAGAGCTGTATTATTTGATATAGTTTTCTATAGCTTTCTTATTCAATATAGCTATCATTTTATAAAAGGGCAGTAGTAGCTCTGTCAAAAAGTAACATGAAGTACATGATAATAATTGACAAAAAGAAGGAGGAATCTAAACCTGTCATGGCCTCAGTATTTTCTTCGAAGTTCTACCCCAAGAGATAAAAATCACAAGTATACATAGAGAATGCAAGTCTTTGAATTACACTAAATCTACACAGGTAATGTCACAGGCAATATTTTTTGTTCTTTTTTTTTTTTTTTTCTTTTTTTGGTAGATTACTGTATGTTCCTGCAAAGGGGTATGGCTGAGAAACAGAGGGAAGGCTGTTTGTTTGCTGTGTTTTGGTTGGGGCATGCTGGGCAGGTGGAACTCATACAAGGAGATTGACTGTTTCTTGACATGAAATGTGAGAAATTTCTGGAGGGCTACGGCGTGATACCTCCCTAGGAGGGAATTTGTTGAGCAATTGCTGGCTGACTGTGAAGCAATGCGAAAGGGCAGGGAGCTGACATGAATTCAGTCCTTACTATGAAAAGATAAGCACTGTTCCTAGAGACCTAGGGGCTGTGTAGATTCTGCTGCAAACCAAATAAAAACCCTACTGAAAGTTTCTGAACTGAAATCAAGCTCAGAAGAAGGGATTCTGCAAGATTTTGTAGAATCTATGGAATTTTCTCCATAAATTAATCTAAAATTAGCTGAAAGATATAAGGGTTTGAGAGGACTTAATTTATCTGAACTGGTTCTTCATTCATTACTGTCAACACAGAATGCCTAAGTACATAGGCAAAGAACAGGGATTCTGATCTACCTGATTTTTTTACTGCACCACATTTCTTCTCTTTTCAACGTTTTAAGGTTTTACATCTCTAGGTGTTATGCCCATGATTCTTTCATGGGTTTTGTGGTCAGATATGCAAAATAAATGCAGAATGGCAAAATTGAGAATAAAAATAATAAACAGTGCTGCAAGGGAATTAAATATAAAACATGACAAGCTACTTAAATATATAAAAAGCAAAGAGGTCTGTCAGGAATTACTTGAGCCATTAAGGGATGAGTGGGAAGTGAGTGACAGATACTGTAGCTGACAGCCTGAAAGAATTCTTTGCTCCATTATTCACACAAATAAACGGAAGGTCAGATCCCAGAGAGCAAGGAACAGTAAATTTTCCTGTGGAGTGAATTAAAAACTGTGGAACAGAGAAAGTTGAGAGGCTTTATGTCTGTACCAGAGCAGATAGTTCAAAGTAGTCTATTAAATGTGGTAAAGGCATTGAGCCTATATATCTTATAGCTGTGAATGATGATGGAAGTAGCAGGGGATGTAGGAAAGGCACCATACAGACTTTTGAAAATGTGTAAACAGCTAGGGAAATAGTATCACAGAACTGCTGATTCTGTGTCAGATTGTCCCTGCAATACAAATGGGGAGAGATGGGAATAGGGGGGAAGAATTTCTCTTCCTACTGAGCACTCTGAGCAGAGGCTAAAATAGGTCCCATCATTTGCACTTATCAGAGGAGAGAAACTGGCTTGTTGAGGTTCAAACAATGAGGTTTGAAGGACATTAAACCCAAAATAGTCTGAGTAGCGACAGGGAAGCTCCCTCCACCATCCAGATCACCCCTGCAAGTGTGGTCCCCAAAGGCCTGCCTGTATACTTCCTCCCTGCCTCAATCTCTCCCTCTTTAATTCAATCACTACTGAAACCCCACTGTTGCTGTGAAATTCTGTGCTGACAGTAAGGAAATTCCCTGCGACTGGCATTCCTTCCCTTTCGGCTCAATGGAGGAATAAAAAACTACGTAAAATGGAGCAAAACATAGATAAGAAGAGCAACTAAGAGGACTAAGAGAGTCTGGGAGGGATTGTGGGGGTGTCCTTAACTTGCATTCTGTATTTCCATGGCAGGCTACGTTTGGAGTTTGCATCGGGGCTGGAGAACTCTGAGAGCTGTACCGTACTCACCGTCACTCTGCTGCTTCTCATGACAGCCTTTATTGGTTAGTGCGTATCTCATGATACCACTTTTGCCTACCCATTTGTTCCAGCCATACGAGCTCAAAGGGGCAGCTCTAAAGCATGATCAGCAGCATCCGGTTCTGTCACTGATTTCAGGTGGGACATGAGACATGGTTATGAAGTATGTAGAAATGACATTGTTTTGACCTGTTTATTTTTTCCTACTTCATACTGTTTTCTTAGGCAAACTCTTATTGACATTACAGGGAATTTTTATTTGAATACAGCTTTCCAAACTGAGTTATTTTCCATGCTTGCTGTAAGTGAGACAAAGAAAATAAGCTTTCACTTTCATGTTATAGTCTTAGTGTAGTGGCACAAGCTCAGGATGCTCCTGGGATGGCACTGTAATATTATTGCCTAAAGGTCTCACATTTAATGTGCAATTTTATCTTAATAGGAAATATTTACATCCCTTCTTCGCATTTTTCACCAAGATTTATTTCTTATATTTTCCTCTTTCATATTGTGTTCTATATTCAACTATGTTTGTCAGCCACTGGCATGTATCCTTAAGTACTTCAAACATTTATCTGAATGTGTCACACCCCATTATTAACTTATGGCTAGACTTATAGCCTTACTTAAAGTTATCTGGATACATAGACAATATTTATTTTAGCATTATTAAAGTAGCATGCTTAAGTTGAAAAGCAAAAAACACAGGTCCCAGCTTTGCAAACAATTACACCTGAGCTTCATTTTCAGGATATTAGTCCAAATTCCTTTGTAGGATTGCTTATCTGCTCAAAATCAAACATCTGTTTAATTGATTGCAGAACTAATGCTTCATTCTCTAATAATGTTAGTATTTCCTTTAATTTGTTTGTTTATTATGGCTTTTGATAATGTACTTTCAGCTTTCTAAAAAACTGTCTTCTAATTCCACATCACTGTAAAAAATGATTAATTTTCTAACCATTTGGGACACTTCCCACAGCTTTTAAAATATTTCAATATTATTACTGTAATTCATAATGTGTTTAATAATGTAATTTTGAATAAAACAATCTCTCTTGCTAAAAATAATTGAAAACACAGTGGGGACCTTTTAAAGGAATTGTCTTAATTAAGAAATCAGACATGACAGTGCATTTCTGTTCATTCATTTTACACTCCTGGGATTATAAAAGTCTCTTGGTTTTCAGTCTGGTAATAATAAATTGAGCTTAAAACAAATAGGCAGAATGCATGGTTGTCCTGGTTTCAGCTGAGATAGAGTTATTTTTTCTTTCTAGTAGCTAGGATAGTGCTGTGTTTTGGATTTAGGGTGAGAATAATGTTGATAACACACTGATGGTTTAGTTGTTGCTAGGTAGTTGTAGTGTCTGCATGAAGTCAAGGACTTTCCAGCTTCTCACTGTGCCCTGCCAGGTGCACCAGAAGCTGGGAGAGCACAGCCAGGACAGCTGACCCAGACTGGCCAAAGGGACATTCCCTGCCATAGAACGTCATGCTCCGCATAGAACTGGGGAAGCTGCCTGGGAGGTGGGATCGCTGCTCGGAAACAGACTGGGCATTGGGTTGTTTTATTTTCCTTTTGCATGTGATGAGCAATTGCATTTCTGCATCACTTGTGGTGGTGGTATAGTTGTTGTTGTTGTTATTATTATTATTCTCTTTATTATCCTATTAAACTGTCTTTATCCCAACCCATGAGGTTTTTTTCCATTCTTCTTCCTATCCCCATGCAGGGGGAGGAGTGAGCAAGCAGCTGTGTGGTTCTCAGTTACTGGCTGGTGTTGAACCATGCCAATGGTCTCTATTAATTGCCTTATTAATGAAAATAGTTTCATTCCCCGAGAATATGCCCAGTCCCATGTCCTTATTGCCACAGTTTTCCTGGTCCCAACCTTATTCCCATTCTTTTGCAGTTTTAGATCACTGCACTGCCTTCTAGTAACTTACATTTTATGCAGTTTTCCTTCCCATCCCAAATGAATATAAATAAAGTAATTTTAGGAATATTTTTTAAACAAGACTTTCAGCTAGCGTAAATAACTGATGTCAATGGAACTATGCTGATTTACACACAACAATGATTTGATCCACTCCAGTTACTGTTCAGGCAGGACTCAGCCTGGGAGAGGCAAATAGTTCTTTCTGGGAAAACTGTGGACCAACTTGTCTTTCTGCTAACAGGACATGTCCCACTTCTATTCCATTCGTGTCTAAAAAGTAAAGCAAAGCAATGCTATATATATAAAATGGAAAAGTTGCTCACGAGGATACAGCATGAAATAACTGTCTGTTTAGTAACATGTTTTGCTATGAGGAGTTATTATTGTTTTCTTTTAGGGGAAATCAATATGTTTGGGAGAAAAAAAGGTATGAACAATTCTTAAACAGGAACATAAGAGATTTTGTCTGCATGCAAGGAAAATCTTTTTTACTGTGAAGCTGACCAAGTGCTGGCTCAGGATTCCCAGAGAAGTTGTGGAGTCGCCATCTTAGAGGTACCCAAAAGGTGCGTGGACATGGTTCTGGGCTACCGGCTTGAGCAGGGGGTTGGACAAGATGACCTTCAGAGGTCCCTTACAATCTCAACCATTCTGTGTTTCTGTGAAATGGTTATGGTCTGAAACTCTAGTAGACTTCTATGGCTCGATTTATAATGGGTAACTTTTAAATGACATTATTTCTTAATTCTATGTGGGCAACTTGATTTTTTGTAAGGATAACATTTTCCGGAATTTTCAGGAACAGTATATTCATATTTAGTTCTTTTTAAAAGTTAGCTAAAAAAGAGCTCTCATGTATCTCTCCTTAAAAAGGGTGCCGCTTTATTCCAGACATTATTCCTGCTTTGTCAGAAGAAAGTAAGTGACAAATACAAGTTCTTGTATCATAAAATACAGTTATATCTCCCATCTCCCTCTTAAAAATAGAAAACTGAGATAAGGCAATAAAGTTGATCTAATAAAATAGCAAGTTCTGATCAACTTGCTGCTGCTACTGCATTTCATGGCATATGGTTATCAATAACCTATGCCCTCTGCAGCAATATGACAATCAGAATTATGCATCAAACAAGGTTGTGCTCTGTCTTAGTGAATAGCTGTAAACCGTGCTGAAATTCAGTGTAATGTTTTGATGTTTATAAGTCAGATTTTCCTCAGAGGTATCACCAGAATACATCACAGATAGGGATCTATAAAACAAATTATGAAAACCTAACTGACTGAAAGCAATCTTTCCTTCATCACAGTGATAATAAGACACAGCTGTTCTTGTATTTAGCAGATTTTAAATCTGAGTTTTATATCAATAGTTAATCTGCATTCCATCTAGTTAAAACATATTGTGGTCACTTGCACAAAACATATAAGATGTCTAAAAATGTCAGCCATAAGCAGGCAAATAATAATAATATATGTTGGTATAAACAGGATAATGACCAAAGAAAAAGACTGAACTGTGCTGTTATGTGGAGTGCTGGTTTTAATTTAGTAAGTTTTAATATTGAAGCTGTCATTTAAATAGGAAAACTGTGCATTGCATTTGACACAGAAAAAAATTTCCAATTTATTAATACAAATTTGATACTGAAGTTCACCTTACCATATCTGATATGCTATGTATTTATAGGTTATGAAAGAACTTTACCCTTAACGGCAAAGGCTAAAGAACAAAACATCACAGACATATGAAAAATACCACAAGTATATATATATATTCCATCTGTCATCAATGATAATGAACTTTTAGTGGCTGAACACTTTACTGTCTCTATAGATAGGATAATTAAGTCACAACTGTTAGAGCTACTTGCCCTTAATAGTAGAATACTTGAAAGTACTGCATGCTGTACTGGTATAGCATAAACACTGAGATGAACCAAATTCAGCCATGGGAAAACAAATATTCTCAAAAGTACAATTAGCAAGCCTGGGAATGTGTAGCAAAAAAAAAAAAGTAGACCAAAAAAGGTAGACAGTTCTACCCAATGCAATCAACACCTTTTAAAATGCATATAAATGGATTTCAGTCATTAAAAATATTGTCAAGACTTAATCAGTTGTCAAAATGCCTGTTTACAATTTACTTCTTCATGAGTCTGTGGAGTTAATGCATTTATGTTTTATCAACAAGTATGCAGAGTTAATTTCATTTGTAAAATCCCCCATGCCATATTATGCTACAAAAATGTCACTGTGGACTTCATTTATATATTATAAATACGCCCGATATGTTTATGGATTTATATGTACATTTTATATTAAAACACAGAAAACATCCTTCACAGCAGCAACTGAAATTATGTATGTGCATCCATATGTAAATATACAATAGTTTGCAAATATGTCAAAAGTTTACAATGGCCATAAGCATATCTAGTAGTTTTATGTGTTGTTAATCCAGAGAATATGGGAATAATTTGATTAAATTTTAAAAATTATAGATCTTGCCCTAGAGTTATTTTTTAAGGAAGAAATCCTCAAACTTTGATGATACAATTATATGATTGTGATGCCATTTTTGTTTCAGTCTAAAAGGGTTGTGTTAAATCTATTAAGGCATGTAACTCTCTGAGATTTAAAGTTTCATAATTTTAACATCAAACCTATATAATGCTGACATAGCTCTTCTCCACTGCTTTGTGAACGTGGATGAATTTTGTTGAAAAGTACTCACAAGACAACATTGAAATTTAAATTGTGATTTCATTTCAGTCCTACTGAGTAGGAAGAAGTAAGACTTCAAAAGTAGTCTTCAAGATCCAGAAAATGCTTTTCCCTGTGTTCTAAAGTCTAATGTTTCAAGCAACCTCTGTAAAATACTTTCTAATTTGGACTTTTGGGTTTGGGTGTGGTTTGGGTTTGGGATTTTTTTTTTTTTTTTTTAATTTTTGTGAGGGAATACAGTATTACCAACTTTAAGACTTCTAAAATAAATTCAGAGGAGTTCAAAACCCAATCACACCTGGAAAATCACAAACTTTGCCACTGGGAAAATCTAGGAGGTTCCATTTTCAAGTTTGCCTCCCTGGCATTACCAAGCAGCGTTCTGTTTCTAATATGCCATCTAATAGTTTGATCCTAGTTCCTGGGAGTTTAACAGAAACAAGCAGTTCTATGAGATAGAGACTGCATTCACAGGGAAAAGCAATGCTGTATTGAAAAATAACACAAATATTTTAGAAATATTACATCCAAAAATTGTTCTCATATTTTCTTCCTACGGGACTGATGATTATCTAAGCAGTGCACATAAAAATACCTATACAGGTAGAACACTGTAGTAAGTAAAGAATGTAGACACTATGGATGTATTGAGAATGAAGAATATTTACGATTTCATAATTTAGAATATAAAAAAGAACATTCAAATTGCATCTTTTCTGTAAAAATTTCACAGTCCACTTAGATCCAAACAGGAGGAGTAGGTGGTTAGGAATAAGCTAAGGAGAACAGAGGGATAGAAAATATTATTTAATACAATGAAGTAAGAAGAATGGAGCTTGGGAACTGGGGACATACAGTTGGTCTTCCATTCACAGAAAGTGTAGAAGAGCTTTCCAGTCATTAATGAGTTGTGTTACTGCCTTTTCAGTATGAATGACAAGAAATTTTGGTGGTATCAATTGCATCAGCCACTGCATATTATGTTTTACAGACAGATGGGAAGATACTATCAAGTCTTTACTTGGAAGGACTCTGTCACTCTTCTAGACCTACAGTACAAAAATACATTTAGAAGAAGCTGGCAGGAAAATAGCAAATATATTTCTAGGGAGCGTGAAATAAAATGTGACTCCCCACTCATAGATCATTGGCATGCATTACATACAATTAAGACTATAGCATAACTGGCATATGGAGCAGCAGGCATCCCAGAGAAAGAAATACAACTGGATAACAGTTGCATCTTGGTAACAGCAAAGAAGGGTCAGTTGCAGAAGACAATAAATTTAAACCAGGTTTGGGGCCAAAAGTGATATAATAAGAATTAATCTGATCCCTTTTGTGGAATTCAAAGGAAGGTAGATGGATCATACAGCCAGTTCTTCCCCTGCAGAGATACATTGAGACTTGGAATCAAAGCCTTGCCCATAATCAACATATCATTTGTTTTGCCGATTCAGTGACAAATTTTATCATAAATATGCAAAAACTTTACACAGTTTGGTATGTGCCCTTATAGTGCCTTATAGAATGCTAAATGAGTAAGCAATGTTTAATCATGCTATTTGGCAAGATTTAGCCAGAAACTACTTCTCCCTTTTCTGAGATTGATTATGCCAATTTCCAAGCACAGACGTTTTTGAAGATATTTAGAAATGGATTTTGAGGCATGTATAATTCTACAGCAATACTTCAAAAATGTTTTTCAATGCTGAATATTATTTTATGAAAATATCTTTTTCTCCCCAGAAACGTAGAACACTTGAGAACGGAAACGATTCATAGCTTTCGAGAAAAACACTTCACGTTCCCTCATAGAGATCTTTTAGAAAGATACCCGAGTTCTACATTGTATGGGGAAGAATTCCAAAATACTTCAGTTAGTGGAATTAAGACATGAAAAATGAGTGGTTTTGAAACATCCATACCTGCCATTGTAAATCCCTGGCAGCAATACTTCTTCAACCAATGACCATTAAAAAGAACACTATGGATTTAAACTATGGCTGAACGAGTAAGTATCAAAACCAGTGCAGATAAGGAGGACATCTGTTCAGCTTCACACAGATGTCTTGCAATTTATAGACACCTGGAGCAGTTCTTAATAGCTTTCACATGTGAAAAGGACAATGGAAAAGATATACTTGTTTTACCAAATCTCTCTCCCCTTTTGCAATTCATGACTTCAGATAAATAGTTTAAATAAACAAACAATTAGAGAAGATAGAAAAAACCCAGACATTTCCAGTCTGGACTTTGGGGGCTGGATTTTTTTCATTATTTTTTTTTTTCCCCTCAGCATTTTTATAGAAAACTGGTCTTGCAATAACTGAGTAAGATCAGAGTCTTGACTTTGGGTAATCAGACCTCCAAGAATATTGCTGTCTTCCTGTCTAATACGATCTAAATCTGAATGGAAAAAGTGATATTCACTTTATTAAACTGAAGAGGTGAAGATGTGGGTTCTGAAGGATTGCTATGCACCTGTAAAATCAATGTTGGGGTTTTTTTAAACTCATTTTAATTTTCTGTTTTTCTCTTTCTTTCTTTCTTGTAAACATTTTCAAAGCTGCCTTGAAATCCTTTTTCTCTTACTTTCTCCTAGCCTCTTCAGTGCTGTCTTCTCTTTCCAGGAGACAATGTATTCATGGAGGCAATAGTGAATTACTGCAGCACTCACACTGATACTTCCGTAAACTCCACGTGGGTGGAAATCTACTTCTGCCTAGAGCACCACTGACTTCATGGGATGACAAAGCTGTAATATGCTAAGCAAAACAGAAGCATTGCCAATGTGCAACATTTCCTTAGGCTTTCTGAAAAATGAGGACAAAACCTGGTGTTTGAGTTTCGTTTGTAATAAATGAGGCTCATAAGCTTTCTTTTCTGGATCTGTGTTAATAGAGGATAAAATGCATAGAATCACCCCTGGTTTTGTTTATTGCATGGCATTTCTAGCCCCAGGCTGCCATAAGTTTATACAGGGTTGTATGAAATAGTTGCTTTCAGTACTTTGAAGTTCTGAGAACCAAATAAAGCAAACTATGATGGCTCAGAAACACCTATATTCTTCAAAAGGTGTCATTTCATGGCATAGAATAACATATTTTTACTGTGCTAATTTTTTGTCATATATGACAAGCTCTCTTACACTGAAGATTTTAAAGCAGACTCAGCCCCTTTCAAAAATGTACTCTTGCAGTAGCAGTAAATTATTTCAAAATTAATTTGCAAAGCACCTGCTAGTAGATATATTTCTGTTCTAGATGCTCTTACACTGCTGTAATTATCAGTTGTCTTTAAAGGGGAATATAACATTACTTCTTCCCTGCATTTTTTTCTAGAATTGAATTTGATATTAAATCTCATCTAAAGAAACACTATATCTTAAGTCATTTTCTTAAAATCTGGAATGAACACACAGAAATCATAATAGGCAAGAAAATTGCTAGTTTTTTGGAAAAAAAATACATTTGATAGAACCACATTTTAGACCACTTGCTGTGTTCCTGTGGTGTAACACAAACTTTTCTATACAAAGAAACCTGTAATAAAGAGCTTTAAATACCCAGAGAGGAAAGCTCCAATCCAAATAGAAAAATGGCTTAATAGCTTTCCTGGTTATAATTAAAAGGAGGTTTGTTCAACTCACTGTCCACAGTCCATGTAATTATCACCTGAAATAACATTTCAATAGAGTTGAACTACGTAATAAGCTTCTTTACCCTGATAATTAACAAGGTTAAATGTCATTTCTGTAGCACAGAAAAGTTATTGTTTAAATACATCCCTAGTAAGATTGAATCAAATCAAGAGAAATAATCAGCAATGGAAGCATTTGTTTTATATGTTCTAATCTCCATGTAAAATGAAAAACTTTTACTCTTTCCATGTGAAATAAAAATCTCCACAGAGATTTTCATAATCATATGTACTCAAAATAACAAAAAATAATGTCAATATAAGAAAAACTAAAATAAACTATATTTTTCAATAACAAGATTTTTTTCCTCTGTATTTTCCTCTATATTTCTGCTGTATTTAAGACTATATACAAATTAATTTTACATAAAAACGACAAATGCTGATGTATGGCAGATAAGCTAGGAATAAAGTTTGCTTTTTGTCTTGCACTTTGAAGGCATAGTATTACATTATCAAATGGGTTCATGTTACTCTTTTATTTCAGATCTTGACATTCTTTGATGACTCATGTTGAGTCCTTTTACACACCCTCTGGCTGCATGAGTAACTTCCACTTTGAGGGGGAACTATTTTCCCCAAAATTAAAATTCTGGCCCTGTACTACTCCTGCTTTCTCATTCCCACATCCATTTATTAACCATTTGTCTTTTTTTTTTTAGAATCTGGGTCAAAAATACAACCCTGGTCCTCTGTGATATTTCATGAAAGCCATCTTTAATTAGCTTTGTATGGCAATTTTTAAAAATTATGTAACATTTTCTCAAATAAAAATAGTTTGATTTTTTTCCTGGGATACTATGGCTTAGTATGCCGTCTTCAAAATATAGCCAAATGACTAGTCCTAAATATCTGACTAGCATTGTTTGTGTATAGGTAAGCATACCCATAGGATCTTCCCTGGATCAAAGTCAGTTCCTCAATACTTTACAGAATTAAATGCAAATTTCTAAATTGGGGGTGAGGTGGCATGTTAATCTGTAATACCTAAAACTTGACATGAACTGTGGGACATTGGGTATGTTTTCAAGCATTGTGGGATGTTTATGTATATGCATGAACTACGGACAGGATTTTAAAAACACCAAAAACCCTTTGGATTAAATTCCATTATTTCTGCAATATCTTCTATTTCTATCAAACCCCATAGTCAAACCTATGTAGCTCTCTGTAATACCAGGAACTGGCCACCCTAAAAAGCAACAAGGACAGGACTAAATTTTAAATTAGTCATTACTGGAGATTGGCTTTCCCTTCCTCATACTATCTGCAAACAAAATTTACTTGATGTTGCTTCAAGTGTAATCCAGTGAATTGCACATCAGTACTGAAATATCTGAATTATCTGAACTACTTCTGAACAGAACAGAAATTTTTGTCTCACAAAAAAAAAAAAAGGCCTGACTAAAAAGGTGGATTATAAAATTCAAATCCTTTATTTATATCTTACTGTCATAGTATGAAAGAAAAATAAGGAAATGTAAGGAGTTGAAAAGTAGAGAACAATAAAATATATGCTTTTTAGCTGCTAAGTTTTTTTCTTAAGTCTTACTATCACAATCTGTTTAATATTGTATACTCTTTTAGTCCACTCAAAATCATATTCTTTATCTTAAATGCCCATAGTTGACAGATGGCAAGTGAATGTAGCTACACCTAGAGTTCAAAACTGCTGACGCCTGATTATTGTTGCACGGAGATTGCGAACAAAGTTACATCTGTCACGTGGTCTTGGTTAGTTTTACAACGTTCAAATAACACTCTGATTATTAACTAGTAAAGTGGAATCAGATTCCATTACTAAGAAAAAAGGGCTTTCACCTTTTTGGAGAAACACAATACATTTACTTTCATGTTTTTGAAAGACTTTTAAATTATTTTACCCTTTTCTATGGGGGCAAAAGATTATTCCATCTTCTCTAGCTCAGGGTTATAAAACTAAGATCTGTGTATGTGCGGCTGAACTGTAATTGAGGTCAGGGATGCTATAAAATGATCTGTAAAGACCAGTGGGGGAACATGAGAAAAAGTGATATATTCTGTATGGAAGAAGAGAGACAAAAGAGAGCAAATAACTACACACAAAGACAGAAAAAGGTGATATAGAGATTCTGTGACAAGGTTCAGATACTTCTGTTACTGAACTGCCAATAACAGAAAGAGTGATTCAAAGCTACAGCCAGCTGCATTTAGGTTACATATTTTCAAGAGTGAGGGTGTGTGCATGTAAATCTCTGTATTAGTGCATCACACAGCAAAGCAAGTGAACAAAAGATCATTTAGAAACTTTCACTAGATACACAAGTGCAATCTAGTCAAGACATCTGACGGATGTATTCTAAAATGAATTAAGTTCATTCTGTCACAATGCAGGATGATGGACAAGGATCTCTCATCTCAAACTATGTTTTCTTATTTTCTGTGTGAAACCTGACCTAACTTTCATGTATGTGTAATATTAAAAAAAGATGAAAAGTTCTCTTGCTTACTTTGTAAATTCTGAAGTGAACACTGCAGGTATCACAAAAAGATACACAATACAAAAAGAGACACAGTATTACAAAATAGATATAGATAGAGGATATTGGGTGAGAACAGAATCACAATGCATCTTCCATTCCAGACTCTCTTATTGTCTCTCAAATCCTAACTTCCTGTGCTCTACTGGCTAGATCCTTGTGGCACGGATGTTCAGTTCCTGCCAGTTTTGGGAACGGTTACAGAAGGAGAGTATGAAATAACTCTACAGTAGGAATATTTCTGATAATAAACCAAGGGCTTTCTTCCAAAGCCTGGGTTGGAAAACAAAGTCCTGAGTGAGGAACTCTAAGGGGAAACCTAGTAAGTCAACTTACATGAGTGAGCTAATCTAAGTTATTGTGTAATTGAAGTTTGAGAAGGGACTATTTTTGCAAGTCAAATTCCTAAAAAAAGTCTACATATCCACTCACTGAAGTGAGTGATAGTAAAGATTACATTTTAGATTTGAAAAACTCCATCCTGCATGGCTGATCTTTCCAAAAGTGAAAAAGTCATCTAGCTTCAAACTGAGACAGAGGCCAGTCTTTCCCTTACCCTGAAAAAGCAGTGACTCTAACCTTGGCTTGCACATATCTTTGAAATTCTGAGTTTGCTCAAGCCACAGAACATTTAAAACATAAAACCGACAGCAGAGTCATTGAGCAGGTGTAAAGTCCAATCAAAACATGACATTGTCTAAGGACTGTTACCTTTGCAGTGTTATTGCTCATGGCCAGAGGATCACTGATGTGGAGAAATGAGGGCTGTATGACAGTGTATGCCCATCTCCCTACCTGTAACAGAAGAAACTCAGTGACTGCTATGGACTGATATGGAAGAAATTCAGGTTCTTACTGGAAGTTTTAAGTGAAAATAACAATTTAGACTTTGTGGAGGAAAGGACTTCCTGAAAAGTGGCAAACATTTTTTAGCAATTTCCATTGTATAATAGGTGTCAAGAGGAAAGATGATAATACACAGGTATTTTCAGCCATTCTAATAATCTATCTATACTTAGGGTCCAAAGGAAAACAAAAAATCTTAATTTTCTTGAATACTCAGATTTCAGTGCCTTTTGTAAAACCAATCTCTTTTAACCAACAACAAAATAGACATTAGCAAAAAATTAAAGCATTGTCCAATGAAACACAGAATAGGAAACTCAATGACACAGCATTATTTCTTCAGGTAGGCCAAAAAAGACTGCTCTTCTCCTTTTAACTGTGGAAGTAGCTGTCATTCTAGGGATTAGTCCTGCAAGGTGCTGTGTACCATGACCTTGGTGATAGCCCTGTTCAGTACAGCAGCAGAAGCAGGGAAGGGGTCATGCACTGAGGCTCTATTACAGTGAGTTTGTCAGATTTAATGAAAATAAATAGCAGCATAGGAATGAGTTGAAAAATCAGAGCTTCTGCCTCCCGATAATTAGAGTAAGACTCTAACAAAAGCATTTCTGTGTTAAAATCACATTCTTCCAATCCTTTTAAATTTAGTTTGCAGTACTAGACAGAAAGCTCTTCATGTAAATGTTATGTGTAATTGAAATGAAAATGGTAAATAATGCAAAAGTAAATTTGGTAAGCTTGGGGGAAAGTCTATTTACTTCAGACTGCAGCAACAGAGTTGATGTATTTTTTTATCAACGTTCTTACAAAAATGAAAAAAATATGCTTTTGGCATATGTATTTTCAGTAAGGATGGTGGCAGCTGGGAATTAGTCTATACTATCACGTTTAAAACTAAAATTAATTTATCTATATTGTCTACCAGATGTGTCATATACTAGAATGTGTTGCATATTAGATCATTTATTATTAGGTCAGTTATTTAAGGGTTTTACTTTTGACATATTACTTAGCAAGCTGACGCAGAGCTAAACATTTAATTAAAATTACGCAGTATCTATGTCACACTGTGACCCAGGCACTGGCCACCATCTGTGATGTCATGAAGTGCTGTGAAGAATTAGATAAGAAAGCCAGCATTATGAGTGGAAAACTACTTGTGATGGGTTGACCCCAGCTGGAGGCCAGGTGCCCCCCAAAGCTGCTCTATCACTCCCCTCCTCAGCTGCACAGGGGAGAGAAAATACAACGAAAGGCTCATGGGTCGAGATAAGGACAGGGAGAGATCACTCACCAATTACCGTCACGGACACCAACTTCTCCAACGTGAGTCATTCCCATTCCAGTGTGGGTCCCTTCCATGGGGTGCAGTCCTTCAGGAGCAAACTGCTCCAGCGTGGGTCCCCCACGGGGTCACAAGTCCTGCCAGCAAACCTGCTCTAGCGTGGGCTCCTCTCTCCATGGGGCCACAGGTCCTGCCAGGAGCCTGCTCCAGCATGGGCTTCCCACGGGGTCACAGTCTCCTTCGGGTGCCTCCACCTGCTCCAGCGTGGGGTTATCCACGGGCTACAGGTGGATATCTGCTCCACCACGGACCTCCATGGGCTGCAGGGGAACAGCCTGCCTCACCATGGTCTTCTCCATGGGCTGCAGGGGAATCTCTGCTCCGGTGCCTGGAGCACCTCCTCCCCCTCCTTCTGCACTGACCTTAGTGTCTGGAGAGTTGTTCCTCTCACATCTTCTCACTCCTCTCTCTGGCTACAATTGCTGTTGCAAAGCAGATTTTTCCTAGAGGCACCACCTCGCTGATGGTCTCGGCCTTGGCCAGTGGCGGGTCCATTGTGGAGCCGGCTGGCATCGGCTCCATCAGACATGAAGGAAGCTTCTAGCAGCTTCTCACAGAAGCCACCTCCGTAGCCCCCCCTGCTACCAAAACCTTGCCACACAAACCTAATACACTACAGTAAAAATTGGCTAATCTTTAAAAAAAGTCACTCTTTACATTATTTTGTGTACTTTTCAAAATAGACCATTCGCCTAAGGAAATCTGTGTCCTTTTTCATTCTCCACGGATATCTGTTGTATCTTTTTCTACCCTTCTTGCTAGATTTTTTTTTTCTTTTGAGAAAAGAATAAAAAATAACATGTCTCATCTGTTTGGTTTTTGGAGTGAGGTTTTTTTTTTCAACACTGCTAGACAGAGCTGTGCTAGCTCTTGACTAGAAACAAGAGTTTAAGCTATTTGTTGTTTATCACAAACATTATTTATAAGGCGCTCATCTATAGCTTAGATACAGAAGGTAGGCATGTCTTGCATCCTGTCAAAATGCCACACACGCTGTCAGTTACATCAGCTCCCATACCTTTTCCTGAAGGAATGGATCACATACCTGAAACTGGGACATCCTGATCCTGACAGTTCAGCTGGGGAACATTTATATTCAATGATTGGTGCTATCACAGTATCAGCTTTGAAGACATGCACACACACACAGAGGAAAAGCTGTAAGACTAACCTACATGCGTGACCTGAGCCATATGATGACTTATGCTGCTTCTGCAGCTAATGCCCTGAACTGAAACATCAGTCAAAGAATATTTGTCCCAGGGATTAACAGATGATAACATGTTCTAAAAATGTTCTGTATTTTAGCCTGATCAGACGTTTAGAGTATTGGCAACAGTGAGCATTTGAAAATCAGGAGTCATTCCTTGAATTACCAGATGTTCATTTTAAGCAAAACACTCCATTTTGTCATATGACACTTCAGGATATCTTCAGCTCTTCAAGATTCCTCATGCAGCCACAAGGAAATGGGAAATCTGCTGTATATTAATATTTTTAAGAGAGCGCTGAGATTATGACATCATTCTTTTATTCCAGGAGTAAGGGATTTAAATGAGATTCCAAATACTGTAAGAAAATAAAATTGGACAGTTATCAAAATAGACAGTGAAAAAGTAGAATGAAGAAACTGATATCTCTTTTCATTATTAGCAGAGCCAGTTGAGGAAATTAAAAAGGCGATGAGTCTTTCTACTCTCTAATCGGAGGAGGAAGGAGAAGAAGTGAATTCAAGCTAAGGAGGTAGTGCCAAGGAAAAGCTGCCCAAAATACAATTACAATAGATAAATCGGGTTGTCATCCCCATCATGTAGGCACTGCAAAATCCTGCTGCAGAGTCCTAATACACAGTGCTTAGAGGCACACTTACCAGGAGGAAGAAGGTAGCAGTAATCTCTCTCCCTGCAGTAATGTCTGTGCTGAGCTGCCCAATATGTCAGGGGGTGACAAAGGTTCTCTAGCAGAGCACAGCCCTTCGAGCCTTCCACTGCTGCCATCACACCATCATCCCAGACACCCAAAGCCACATGCACTAGGGAAGGAAGGTCATTCTGTCCCCAGCCAGTCATGGTCTCTTGAGAGATCTCATGGATACTTTCAAACAACTGTCCGCCCAGCGATAACTAATCTTTTCTGAACCTCTGTGTCCATCAGAGGGTGGCACGTGGAGGCAGAGGCCAAAGAGTGCTCTCCATGAACTGTACAGGCACTCACTTGAGTGCGCAAAGTTACCAGCCTTTGAAATGCAACCTTCGGGTCAGCTGCAGGGACAGGATGCATTTGGAAATGGCTGGGAGTTGCCATGGCAGTTGACACAGGGCTGGGGCTGGTTGCACGTTACTCCCTCCAGTAGCTCCCCCATAACTAAGCCATTAATGGCAGCGCAGGTGCCAAGAAGCAGAGAACCTTCCAGAGGGGCAGGCAGGGATCACTCCATGACAACAGCCAATCGTCAGGTGCCACGGGAATTTCAGCCAATCAGAACCAGGTATTCTCTGCCCAGTCCCATAAGTGGCAGGGTCTGGGGGTGCTGGGAGACCCAGCAGACACCCCACAGGAAGGCGCCTCAGTGCCCATGGGCTCATGGTGGGGGGCCAGGAGGCCGCAGCCCTGACTTTGGGCCAAGACCCGTCTACCAGATCCCTCCTGGGCTGCCGCATCCCCCTGCCACATGGCAGGGAGGTTGTGTGGGAACCCCTGTGCTGGCTTCTCTCCTGGAGTGGGCATCTCCCCCACTGTGGGACCTGGATGTTGAGTCCCTTGTCAACACTAAACATACCCATGACTAAACGTGCTTTGGTACCTGAGCCCATCTAGTCTCCACACTGTCAGTTCTGTCTCAAACCACAACAGATGCCAACATCACAAGGCTTGGAACAGGCACTGCCACAGTGATGCCAGGGTGCTTGTTCTTGCCGTGTTGCTGGGCAGGGAAGCACCCCGTCCCATCACATTATCATTCCCATTTCTTCTTCCTCCTTTCCAGCACGCTTGTACCTCCCATTCCCTGCACCAGGCCCCTCCCAAATAAACAATCTGTCCTCTAAGTATTTTTTTCCCCATTGGTCCCATTTTTGCTACGTCTCTACCAAAATTTGGGGGGGGAGGTTGATTTACATACACGAATAATCTTGGGTTTATATATATAAAAAGTACTACTGTTTTGGTTATCTGAGTAGTATTAGCTTCACAAGCCTCTATTACCCTGCAGGTTCCCAGCACTCCTCTTCTACTCTTTGGGAAGTACAACTGCTTCTCATATCACTTCCATGTAACCACCTTTGAAATTCAGGTATCCCTCGCGGCACTATCTGTAACTTCTGTCAGTTTCCCGCATGGTTATCTGTCATGTCTGGCAATTTCTTGTGTCGTTCCTCACTGTATTTTACATCCTGTTTGGTTAGCTTTACCTTAGACCTTAGACTAGTCAGTGGCTTAGTGACCTGCCTGCAGCCGTAACAGTACACATCTCCTATTTTTTGCACCAGAAAAATCAATGGGAAATTGAATTACACTGGAGGTTCAGGAAGACTCTTGACAGAAAAAGCTATTGGAATGATTTTTATCAAGAAATTTTGTCAATCAAGATATGGAATTATGTATACTTGAGTCACCAATCTTGAAAAGTAAAACCAAATAAATAAATATTTTATCCATTGCACTTAAGTGAGTGTATAAATCTGACATTTAAATGACAAATAGATACCTGAGTGCAGTTCTGGAAATTAGTCTGTTTAGTGAAGATGCATTCTCTCATTGTATTGGGTCTGGCTGAGATGGAGTTAATTCTCCCCACAGCAGCCCTCATGGTGCTGTGCTGTGTATTGGTAGCTAGCAAACTGTTGATAACACACCAGTGTTTTGGCTACTACTGAGTAGTGCCAGCACACATCAAGGCTGTCTTTCCAACATTTCTTTTTCCCCAGCAGCACGCTGGGGGTGGGCAAGATCTTGGGAGGGGACACAGCTAGGACAGCTGACCCAAACTGACCAAAGAGATATTCCATACCATATGACGTCTGCTCAGCAATAAGAAACTGAGAACAGGGGGAGGAACAGGGCGGGGGCATTCGTTGTTTTTTTTTACAATGTTTGTCTTCCGGAGTTAGGGGTACGCATACTGAAGCCCTACTTCCCAGGAAGTGGCCGAACATCGCCTGCTGATGGGAAGTAGAGAATAATCTTTTGCTTTTTGCTTTGCTTCCGCGCGCGGCTTTTTTTGCTTTAGCTACATTAAACTGCCTTTATCTCGACCCACGAGTTTGGGGTTGTTTTTTTTTCCATCCTCCTTTCTCCCCTCCCTGCCTTACTGAAGAGGGGAGTGATAGAGCGGCTCTGGTGGGCACCTGGCCCCCAGCCAGGCTCAACCCACCACAGTCCTTTTTGGCGCCCAACGTGGGGCACGACAAAGGCAGTTTAGTATTAAGGGTGCTACAGCTATAGTAGTTATTAAGTTGCAAGCTCCTGTGCAGGTCACGGGGTTTGTTAGCTGTGCTGCTTATCTCTATTTTGCTAAACTTAGGAACATGCTGATACAAACAATGGCTGCTCTGTGGTTTGGCCTAGTGTTGATGATCTTACTGTGCTGGGGGAGCTATTTTGTGGGGAGGATGAAGGAACTTGGGAGCATGCTAGTACAAACAATGGTTATGTGCATGGCCCTGGCATCGTTGCTATTGCTGTGCTGGGGGAGCTATCTTGTGGAGATGATGGGGGAATACATCTCTCTCTCTCTACCTGGGTTTGACGTGGATGGTTTCATTATGCAGGCTCCCAAGGTCCTTGTTCACCCTTATGTAAGCTCATTAATATTACTAATTAATACTGCTGGCATATTACGGGTGTTGTGGAGTTTGGTTTCGTCCTGGTTTAAGGGGAGACAACTTTTGAGTGAAGCAATAGTGAAACGTGCCCTGAGGCAGCCGGTCCCTGGGTGGCAGGGTGTATGGAAGGATTTGGGCAGGTTCCTAGGGCGATTATCACCTCCTATAGCCTGGGACTTCACACCCGAACAGGCAAGCAATCCCAGCAAACTGACGCGCCACCTGATAGAAGGGTGCCTTGCCTACCCCAACGAAAACCAACAGCTTCTAGCGCTGTATTGGGGCCTGGCCTGTGCCTATCGAGCCACAGTGCAGTACTCCCAGAGGACTGTGGTTGAGGAAGGCACCCAAACTGCAGCTGAGGACACCGTGGCTGAGATAGGGACACAAACAATGACAACTACAGTAATTGCCCCAGTAGTAAAAAAGAAACAGTGAACCAGGAGGTCAACAGGTCCATATCATCGACTAGTAAGGGAAGAGGAAGAAGAGGAGGAGAGGTTTGAGCAGGAAGCCGGTCCTTCAGCAAAGAAGTGGGAGGAAGGAGTGAGAGAAATCAGACAAGAAGCAGAAACTACCCGGTCTCTGACCTCATCCGAACTTCGAGATATGCGGAAAGATTACAGCCGCCAGCCTGGTGAGCGAATTGCTGCCTGGCTGCTTCGATGCTGGGATAATGGGGCCGACAGTCAGCAACTGGAAGGCAGGGAAGCCCAACAGCTGGGATCCCTCGCTAGAAACCGAGGAATTGAGAGGGGAATTGGAAAAGAGACAGCAATTTGCAGTCTCTGGAGACGGCTGCTTTCAAGTGTGAGGACAAGATACCCGTTCAAGGAAGATCTTGTCAACTTCCCAGGAAAGTGGACCACTGCAGATGAAGGCATCCAGTACCTGAGAGAACTAGCAGTGTTGGAAGTCATCTATAGTGATCTAGATGATGATGAGGTCTCCAAAGATCCAGAGGATGTCCTGTGCACACGGGCCATGTGGAGGAAGGTGATTCAAAGTGCCCCAGCATTGTATTCTAACAGCTTGGCAGCAGTGTATTTCCCAGATAGGGACACACCAACTGTGGAGAAGGTGTCTTCTTGGCTTCAGAACTTTGAAGAAAACCTCTGTACCTCCTCCTCCCTACGGGCCAGCACGTTGGCTGTCAGAGGTACCCCAAGAAATCAGTCATCTCCTGCTCCGGTCAGAGGGAAAGGGAGTCCCAGGTATATGTCACGTGGTACACTCTGGTTTTTCCTGCGTGACCAAGGGGAGGACATGAGGAAGTGGGATGGTGAACCCACCTTTAAGTTGGAAGCCCGTGTTCGTGAACTAAGAGGGAAGACAGCTGTTAAGAAGGGGACACCCAAGAAGGCCGTCAGTGTAGTTGCTACAGAGACCCGAGAAGGCAAACAGCGATCTCCCAGATGTAAAACTAAAATCACCTCCCTTGATCCTGGTGAGGGGACTTCTGGTCTGTCACTGCAAGGGTCAGACAGTGAATACTCTGACCAGGAACAGGAATAGAGGGTCCCTGCCTTCGGCCAGGAGGAGGAAAGGGATGACCGGGTATACTGGACTGTGTGGATTCGATGGCCTGGCACATCAGACCCACAGAAGTATAAGGCTTTGGTAGACACTGGTGCACAGTGTACACTGATACCATCAGGGTATAGGGGCACAGAACCCATCCGGATCTCTGGAGTGACAGGGGGATGCCAAGAACTGTCCGTATTGGAGGCTGAGGTGAGCTTAACAGGGGACAAGTGGGAGAAGCACCCCATTGTGACTGGCCCAGAGGCCCCTTGTATCCTTGGCATAGATTACCTCAGGAGAGGGTACTTCAAGGACCCAAAGGGGTACCGATGGGCTTTTGGTGTAGCCACTGTGAATGCAGAGAAGATCAAACAGTTATCTACACTGTCTGGTCTCTCAGAAGATCCCTTTGTTGTGGGATTGCTGCAAGTTGAAGAACAACAGGTGCCAATTGCTACAAGGACAGTGCACCGGAGGCAATACCGCACAAATCGAGACTCCCTGGCTCCCATCCATGAGCTGATTCATCAACTGGAGAACCAGGGAGTCATCAGCAAGACTCATTCACCTTTTAATAGTCCCATATGGCCAGTGCAAAAGTCTGATGGAGGGTGGAGGTTAACAGTGGACTATCGTGGCCTGAATGAAGTGACACCACCACTGAGTGCTGCTGTACCAGACATGTTAGAGCTCCAATATGAACTGGAGTCAAAAGCAGCCAAGTGGTATGCTACAATTGACATCGCCAATGCATTCTTCTCAATTCCTTTGGCAGCCGAATGCAGGCCACAGTTTGCTTTCACTTGGAGAGGTGTCCAATACACCTGGAATCGATTGCCCCAGGGGTGGAAGCATAGTCCTACTATTTGTCATGGACTAATCCAAACTGCACTGGAAAAGGGTGGTGCCCCAGAACATCTACAATACATCGATGACATCATTGTGTGGGGTAATAAGGCAGAAGAAGTATTCAAGAAGGGAGAAAGAATAATTCAGATTCTTCTGAAAGCTGGTTTTGCCATAAAGAAAAGTAAGGTCAAGGGACCTGCACAAGAAATCCAGTTCTTGGGAATAAAATGGCAGGATGGACGCCGTCATGTGCCTATGGATGTGGTCAACAAGATAGCAGCTATGTCTCCACCAGCTAACAAGAAGGAGACACAAGCCTTCTTGGGCCTTGTGGGGTTCTGGAGAATGCATATTCCAGGTTATAGTCAGCTTGTGAGCCCTCTCTATCGAGTAACCCGGAAAAAGAACTATTTTGAATGGGGCCTTGAGCAACAACAAGCCTTTGAGCATATCAAACAGGAAATAGCTCGTGCTGTAGCTCTTGGGCCTGTCCGAACAGGACCAACTGTACAAAATGTACTCTACACTGCAGCTGGGGAGCATGGCCTTACCTGGAGCCTCTGGCAAAAAACAGCAGGAGAAACCCGAGGTCGACCATTAGGGTTTTGGAGCCGGGGGTATCGAGGATCAGAAGCCCACTACACCCCAACTGAAAAAGAGATCCTAGCAGCCTATGAAGGGATTCGAGCTGCTTCAGAAGTTGTTGGTACAGAAGCATCTCTCCTCTTGGCACCGCGATTGCCTGTGCTACATTGGATGTTCAAAGGAAACATGCCCTCTACACATCATGCAACCAGCGCTACGTGGAGTAAGTGGGTAGCACTAATCACGCAGCGAGCTCGACTAGGGAAACCCAATCACCCGGGAATCCTGGAAGAGATTATGGACTGGCCAGAAGGTAGAGATTTTGGAGCACTGCCTGAGGAGGTAGCTCGTGCCCAAGAGGCACCACCATATAATGAGTTACCAGAAGATGAAAGGCGTTATGCTCTGTTTACTGATGGATCCTGTCGTGTTGTAGGAAACCATCGGAAGTGGAAAGCTGCTGTATGGAGTCCCACACGACAAGTCGTTGAGGCCACTGAAGGAGAAGGTGAGTCAAGTCAGTTCGCAGAAGTGAAAGCCATTCAGCTAGCCCTAAAGATTGCTGAACGAGGAAAGTGGCCAGTACTCTATCTCTATACTGACTCCTGGATGGTGGCAAATGCCCTATGGGGGTGGCTACAGCAGTGGAAGAAGACCAGTTGGCAGCGCAGGGGTAAACCCATCTGGGCTGCTGCATTGTGGCAGGACATCGCTGCCCGAGTAGAAAACATGGCTGTGAAGGTACGTCATGTAGATGCTCACGTACCCAAAAGCTGTGCCACTGAAGAACATCAAAACAATCAACAGGTAGACAAGGCTGCCAAAATTGAAGTAGCTCAAGTGGACCTGGACTGGGAGCGTAAGGGTGAGCTATTTGTAGCTCGATGGGCCCACGAAACATCAGGACACCTAGGGAGAGATGCAACATACAGATGGGCTCGTGATCGAGGGGTGGACCTGACCATGGAGGCCATCACACAAGTCACTCATGAATGTGAAATATGTGCTGCAATCAAGCGAGCGACACGAGTAAAATCTCCCTGGAATAGAGGGCGGTGGCTGGGTTTTCGATACGGTGAGGCCTGGCAGATTGACTATATTGGGCCACTGCCACGAACACGCCAAGGCAAGCGCTACATACTCACCATGGTGGAAGCAACTACTGGTTGGCTAGAGACATTTCCTGTAAACCATGCCACTGCCCGAAACACCATCCTAGGCCTTGAAAGACAAATTTTATGGCGACATGGTACCCCAGAAAGGATTGAATCAGACAATGGAACTCATTTTCGAAATAACGTCATAAGCTCATGGGCAAAGAAACATGGTATTGAGTGGGTGTATCACATCCCCTATCACCCACAAGCCTCTGGAAAGATCGAGAGATATAATGGACTGTTAAAGACTATGTTGAGGGCATTAGGTAATGGGGCATGGAAGGACTGGGATACAAATTTAGCAGAAGCCACTTGGCTGATTAATACCAGAGGATCTGCTAACCGTCCTGGTCCTGCCCAAACGAAACCCCTACATACTGTGGGAGGAGACAAGGTCCCTGTAGTACACATGGGAAAGTGGCTGGGGAAGGCGGTGTGGATTGCTCCTCCCATGGGAAAAGGCAAACCCATTTCTGGGATTGTCTTTGCTCAGGGACCTGGGTGTACTTGGTGGGTAATGCGGAAGGATGGGGAGACCCGGTGTGTGCCTCAAGGAGATTTAACCTTGGGGTAAAATAATCTGTAATGTGAGTTGTACGTTCTAGGAAGTAATGTAGAAGGAATGACCCAAACCAACGAAGAGCAAGTTTCGCAAGGAGCCAGATGAATGCAACAACAGCCCGAAGCAAGCCGGTGTTGGTGCCCAACAACTGAACCTGAACAGCCATCCTGACAGATTGGGCCCAAGTCATAGTCGGTTCATGAACATCTGGAGGAGCAGAGGAAGCTCATGGAACGGGAGAGTAACATCCATCTATTAAAGGACTGGAGATTATAGTTAATAAGAACTAAATACAATGAAACGGTTATAAAATATATACATATATGTATTAAAGTGTGTGGAGTGTGAGCATGACACAAATGGTATGGAATAAGGGGTGGAGATTGTATTGGGTCTGGCTGAGATGGAGTTAATTCTCCCCACAGCAGCCCTCATGGTGCTGTGCTGTGTATTGGTAGCTAGCAAACTGTTGATAACACACCAGTGTTTTGGCTACTACTGAGTAGTGCCAGCACACATCAAGGCTGTCTTTCCAACATTTCTTTTTCCCCAGCAGCACGCTGGGGGTGGGCAAGATCTTGGGAGGGGACACAGCTAGGACAGCTGACCCAAACTGACCAAAGAGATATTCCATACCATATGACGTCTGCTCAGCAATAAGAAACTGAGAACAGGGGGAGGAACAGGGCGGGGGCATTCGTTGTTTTTTTTTACAATGTTTGTCTTCCGGAGTTAGGGGTACGCATACTGAAGCCCTACTTCCCAGGAAGTGGCCGAACATCGCCTGCTGATGGGAAGTAGAGAATAATCTTTTGCTTTTTGCTTTGCTTCCGCGCGCGGCTTTTTTTGCTTTAGCTACATTAAACTGCCTTTATCTCGACCCACGAGTTTGGGGTTGTTTTTTTTTCCATCCTCCTTTCTCCCCTCCCTGCCTTACTGAAGAGGGGAGTGATAGAGCGGCTCTGGTGGGCACCTGGCCCCCAGCCAGGCTCAACCCACCACAGTCCTTTTTGGCGCCCAACGTGGGGCACGACAAAGGCAGTTTAGTATTAAGGGTGCTACAGCTATAGTAGTTATTAAGTTGCAAGCTCCTGTGCAGGTCACGGGGTTTGTTAGCTGTGCTGCTTATCTCTATTTTGCTAAACTTAGGAACATGCTGATACAAACAATGGCTGCTCTGTGGTTTGGCCTAGTGTTGATGATCTTACTGTGCTGGGGGAGCTATTTTGTGGGGAGGATGAAGGAACTTGGGAGCATGCTAGTACAAACAATGGTTATGTGCATGGCCCTGGCATCGTTGCTATTGCTGTGCTGGGGGAGCTATCTTGTGGAGATGATGGGGGAATACATCTCTCTCTCTCTACCTGGGTTTGACGTGGATGGTTTCATTATGCAGGCTCCCAAGGTCCTTGTTCACCCTTATGTAAGCTCATTAATATTACTAATTAATACTGCTGGCATATTACGGGTGTTGTGGAGTTTGGTTTCGTCCTGGTTTAAGGGGAGACAACTTTTGAGTGAAGCAATAGTGAAACGTGCCCTGAGGCAGCCGGTCCCTGGGTGGCAGGGTGTATGGAAGGATTTGGGCAGGTTCCTAGGGCGATTATCACCTCCTATAGCCTGGGACTTCACACCCGAACAGGCAAGCAATCCCAGCAAACTGACGCGCCACCTGATAGAAGGGTGCCTTGCCTACCCCAACGAAAACCAACAGCTTCTAGCGCTGTATTGGGGCCTGGCCTGTGCCTATCGAGCCACAGTGCAGTACTCCCAGAGGACTGTGGTTGAGGAAGGCACCCAAACTGCAGCTGAGGACACCGTGGCTGAGATAGGGACACAAACAATGACAACTACAGTAATTGCCCCAGTAGTAAAAAAGAAACAGTGAACCAGGAGGTCAACAGGTCCATATCATCGACTAGTAAGGGAAGAGGAAGAAGAGGAGGAGAGGTTTGAGCAGGAAGCCGGTCCTTCAGCAAAGAAGTGGGAGGAAGGAGTGAGAGAAATCAGACAAGAAGCAGAAACTACCCGGTCTCTGACCTCATCCGAACTTCGAGATATGCGGAAAGATTACAGCCGCCAGCCTGGTGAGCGAATTGCTGCCTGGCTGCTTCGATGCTGGGATAATGGGGCCGACAGTCAGCAACTGGAAGGCAGGGAAGCCCAACAGCTGGGATCCCTCGCTAGAAACCGAGGAATTGAGAGGGGAATTGGAAAAGAGACAGCAATTTGCAGTCTCTGGAGACGGCTGCTTTCAAGTGTGAGGACAAGATACCCGTTCAAGGAAGATCTTGTCAACTTCCCAGGAAAGTGGACCACTGCAGATGAAGGCATCCAGTACCTGAGAGAACTAGCAGTGTTGGAAGTCATCTATAGTGATCTAGATGATGATGAGGTCTCCAAAGATCCAGAGGATGTCCTGTGCACACGGGCCATGTGGAGGAAGGTGATTCAAAGTGCCCCAGCATTGTATTCTAACAGCTTGGCAGCAGTGTATTTCCCAGATAGGGACACACCAACTGTGGAGAAGGTGTCTTCTTGGCTTCAGAACTTTGAAGAAAACCTCTGTACCTCCTCCTCCCTACGGGCCAGCACGTTGGCTGTCAGAGGTACCCCAAGAAATCAGTCATCTCCTGCTCCGGTCAGAGGGAAAGGGAGTCCCAGGTATATGTCACGTGGTACACTCTGGTTTTTCCTGCGTGACCAAGGGGAGGACATGAGGAAGTGGGATGGTGAACCCACCTTTAAGTTGGAAGCCCGTGTTCGTGAACTAAGAGGGAAGACAGCTGTTAAGAAGGGGACACCCAAGAAGGCCGTCAGTGTAGTTGCTACAGAGACCCGAGAAGGCAAACAGCGATCTCCCAGATGTAAAACTAAAATCACCTCCCTTGATCCTGGTGAGGGGACTTCTGGTCTGTCACTGCAAGGGTCAGACAGTGAATACTCTGACCAGGAACAGGAATAGAGGGTCCCTGCCTTCGGCCAGGAGGAGGAAAGGGATGACCGGGTATACTGGACTGTGTGGATTCGATGGCCTGGCACATCAGACCCACAGAAGTATAAGGCTTTGGTAGACACTGGTGCACAGTGTACACTGATACCATCAGGGTATAGGGGCACAGAACCCATCCGGATCTCTGGAGTGACAGGGGGATGCCAAGAACTGTCCGTATTGGAGGCTGAGGTGAGCTTAACAGGGGACAAGTGGGAGAAGCACCCCATTGTGACTGGCCCAGAGGCCCCTTGTATCCTTGGCATAGATTACCTCAGGAGAGGGTACTTCAAGGACCCAAAGGGGTACCGATGGGCTTTTGGTGTAGCCACTGTGAATGCAGAGAAGATCAAACAGTTATCTACACTGTCTGGTCTCTCAGAAGATCCCTTTGTTGTGGGATTGCTGCAAGTTGAAGAACAACAGGTGCCAATTGCTACAAGGACAGTGCACCGGAGGCAATACCGCACAAATCGAGACTCCCTGGCTCCCATCCATGAGCTGATTCATCAACTGGAGAACCAGGGAGTCATCAGCAAGACTCATTCACCTTTTAATAGTCCCATATGGCCAGTGCAAAAGTCTGATGGAGGGTGGAGGTTAACAGTGGACTATCGTGGCCTGAATGAAGTGACACCACCACTGAGTGCTGCTGTACCAGACATGTTAGAGCTCCAATATGAACTGGAGTCAAAAGCAGCCAAGTGGTATGCTACAATTGACATCGCCAATGCATTCTTCTCAATTCCTTTGGCAGCCGAATGCAGGCCACAGTTTGCTTTCACTTGGAGAGGTGTCCAATACACCTGGAATCGATTGCCCCAGGGGTGGAAGCATAGTCCTACTATTTGTCATGGACTAATCCAAACTGCACTGGAAAAGGGTGGTGCCCCAGAACATCTACAATACATCGATGACATCATTGTGTGGGGTAATAAGGCAGAAGAAGTATTCAAGAAGGGAGAAAGAATAATTCAGATTCTTCTGAAAGCTGGTTTTGCCATAAAGAAAAGTAAGGTCAAGGGACCTGCACAAGAAATCCAGTTCTTGGGAATAAAATGGCAGGATGGACGCCGTCATGTGCCTATGGATGTGGTCAACAAGATAGCAGCTATGTCTCCACCAGCTAACAAGAAGGAGACACAAGCCTTCTTGGGCCTTGTGGGGTTCTGGAGAATGCATATTCCAGGTTATAGTCAGCTTGTGAGCCCTCTCTATCGAGTAACCCGGAAAAAGAACTATTTTGAATGGGGCCTTGAGCAACAACAAGCCTTTGAGCATATCAAACAGGAAATAGCTCGTGCTGTAGCTCTTGGGCCTGTCCGAACAGGACCAACTGTACAAAATGTACTCTACACTGCAGCTGGGGAGCATGGCCTTACCTGGAGCCTCTGGCAAAAAACAGCAGGAGAAACCCGAGGTCGACCATTAGGGTTTTGGAGCCGGGGGTATCGAGGATCAGAAGCCCACTACACCCCAACTGAAAAAGAGATCCTAGCAGCCTATGAAGGGATTCGAGCTGCTTCAGAAGTTGTTGGTACAGAAGCATCTCTCCTCTTGGCACCGCGATTGCCTGTGCTACATTGGATGTTCAAAGGAAACATGCCCTCTACACATCATGCAACCAGCGCTACGTGGAGTAAGTGGGTAGCACTAATCACGCAGCGAGCTCGACTAGGGAAACCCAATCACCCGGGAATCCTGGAAGAGATTATGGACTGGCCAGAAGGTAGAGATTTTGGAGCACTGCCTGAGGAGGTAGCTCGTGCCCAAGAGGCACCACCATATAATGAGTTACCAGAAGATGAAAGGCGTTATGCTCTGTTTACTGATGGATCCTGTCGTGTTGTAGGAAACCATCGGAAGTGGAAAGCTGCTGTATGGAGTCCCACACGACAAGTCGTTGAGGCCACTGAAGGAGAAGGTGAGTCAAGTCAGTTCGCAGAAGTGAAAGCCATTCAGCTAGCCCTAAAGATTGCTGAACGAGGAAAGTGGCCAGTACTCTATCTCTATACTGACTCCTGGATGGTGGCAAATGCCCTATGGGGGTGGCTACAGCAGTGGAAGAAGACCAGTTGGCAGCGCAGGGGTAAACCCATCTGGGCTGCTGCATTGTGGCAGGACATCGCTGCCCGAGTAGAAAACATGGCTGTGAAGGTACGTCATGTAGATGCTCACGTACCCAAAAGCTGTGCCACTGAAGAACATCAAAACAATCAACAGGTAGACAAGGCTGCCAAAATTGAAGTAGCTCAAGTGGACCTGGACTGGGAGCGTAAGGGTGAGCTATTTGTAGCTCGATGGGCCCACGAAACATCAGGACACCTAGGGAGAGATGCAACATACAGATGGGCTCGTGATCGAGGGGTGGACCTGACCATGGAGGCCATCACACAAGTCACTCATGAATGTGAAATATGTGCTGCAATCAAGCGAGCGACACGAGTAAAATCTCCCTGGAATAGAGGGCGGTGGCTGGGTTTTCGATACGGTGAGGCCTGGCAGATTGACTATATTGGGCCACTGCCACGAACACGCCAAGGCAAGCGCTACATACTCACCATGGTGGAAGCAACTACTGGTTGGCTAGAGACATTTCCTGTAAACCATGCCACTGCCCGAAACACCATCCTAGGCCTTGAAAGACAAATTTTATGGCGACATGGTACCCCAGAAAGGATTGAATCAGACAATGGAACTCATTTTCGAAATAACGTCATAAGCTCATGGGCAAAGAAACATGGTATTGAGTGGGTGTATCACATCCCCTATCACCCACAAGCCTCTGGAAAGATCGAGAGATATAATGGACTGTTAAAGACTATGTTGAGGGCATTAGGTAATGGGGCATGGAAGGACTGGGATACAAATTTAGCAGAAGCCACTTGGCTGATTAATACCAGAGGATCTGCTAACCGTCCTGGTCCTGCCCAAACGAAACCCCTACATACTGTGGGAGGAGACAAGGTCCCTGTAGTACACATGGGAAAGTGGCTGGGGAAGGCGGTGTGGATTGCTCCTCCCATGGGAAAAGGCAAACCCATTTCTGGGATTGTCTTTGCTCAGGGACCTGGGTGTACTTGGTGGGTAATGCGGAAGGATGGGGAGACCCGGTGTGTGCCTCAAGGAGATTTAACCTTGGGGTAAAATAATCTGTAATGTGAGTTGTACGTTCTAGGAAGTAATGTAGAAGGAATGACCCAAACCAACGAAGAGCAAGTTTCGCAAGGAGCCAGATGAATGCAACAACAGCCCGAAGCAAGCCGGTGTTGGTGCCCAACAACTGAACCTGAACAGCCATCCTGACAGATTGGGCCCAAGTCATAGTCGGTTCATGAACATCTGGAGGAGCAGAGGAAGCTCATGGAACGGGAGAGTAACATCCATCTATTAAAGGACTGGAGATTATAGTTAATAAGAACTAAATACAATGAAACGGTTATAAAATATATACATATATGTATTAAAGTGTGTGGAGTGTGAGCATGACACAAATGGTATGGAATAAGGGGTGGAGATTGTATTGGGTCTGGCTGAGATGGAGTTAATTCTCCCCACAGCAGCCCTCATGGTGCTGTGCTGTGTATTGGTAGCTAGCAAACTGTTGATAACACACCAGTGTTTTGGCTACTACTGAGTAGTGCCAGCACACATCAAGGCTGTCTTTCCAACATTTCTTTTTCCCCAGCAGCACGCTGGGGGTGGGCAAGATCTTGGGAGGGGACACAGCTAGGACAGCTGACCCAAACTGACCAAAGAGATATTCCATACCATATGACGTCTGCTCAGCAATAAGAAACTGAGAACAGGGGGAGGAACAGGGCGGGGGCATTCGTTGTTTTTTTTTTACAATGTTTGTCTTCCGGAGTTAGGGGTACGCATACTGAAGCCCTACTTCCCAGGAAGTGGCCGAACATCGCCTGCTGATGGGAAGTAGAGAATAATCTTTTGCTTTTTGCTTTGCTTCCGCGCGCGGCTTTTTTTGCTTTAGCTACATTAAACTGCCTTTATCTCGACCCACGAGTTTGGGGTTGTTTTTTTTTCCATCCTCCTTTCTCCCCTCCCTGCCTTACTGAAGAGGGGAGTGATAGAGCGGCTCTGGTGGGCACCTGGCCCCCAGCCAGGCTCAACCCACCACACTCATAGATCCTGAATCTTACAGTATAGGCAGAAGTGTTTGCATCTCTACCATAAAACAGCCTTTCTTTAATATTTTTAATGCCATTTTTAAATATTCACTTTCATAATCAAGCATAATTGTTGGCCTGCTGCCTTTTATCAAAGCACTTACCACGTATTGCACCTTCACTTTTATATTTTCAGCGTGGGCAGACTGACAGAGGTGAGCTACTCCCTAGCAAAGGTTTTCTACTGATGCCAAATACTCTTTGATTTTGACACTACATTTCTTATATTTTTCCCTTATCAACAGCTTTTTTTCAGTTTGTCTGCCCTTTATTACTCTAACCCCCAATCACTCGTCTCTTTCACTATATATTATTTTGTCTTATATATGATTGGATATATTTTATTTAAATGGATAAAATAATGGATGTTTTTGAAAGTTGCTGGTTGTTTTTTTCCAAGATGCTGAGGTATAATTCTTCACACTCATTCTAAAACTAGTGTTTCCCTACTAAAAAGAAACAGAATAAAGGGAATTTGTGCTGTGTTTTAAAAACACTTCCATTCATTAAACTGAGTGGGAAGAGATTTACTGACATGGATAGAAACTTGTAATTAGAGTAGAAGCACATTCTGACAAAAAGGTGCCCAGCTTTGCCAGAGGAATATGAGATTTTTTTTAAATGTACTGTAAGGTTCAAATTGCCCCATAGGCAGAGGTCTATTTAACCATTAGCACAGACAAATCATTGAGTTGTAGGGCCTTGGCAAGTTACCACACTTATAAAATGAGTTACAGTGACTCTAAAGTCATCTGAGAGCCAATAATTGTGTGCAAACTGTTATCCTGCCCGATAGATATCATTGCCCTTCACCACAAAACTTGAGTAGCTGACACATAAAGTTGATGCCAAGAGTATTTTCTTGCAACCTCTTATTTTTCATAGTTAAGGCTCTAGCAAGACCAGTATTTTTTTACATAAAATGCATTTTTACGTTTCTTTGAGGCTTTTTTTTTTTACTTTTCTTTCACATATGCTGTTACTGTTACTGAGTAGAACTAGACAGCAATGGTGAAAGCGGAAGGACCTTTCTCAGCTAGTTCTACAAAGTCCTGTAGAGGCTGGTTTGGCTCTGGTCTTGAATGATCTTAACAGACTTCATCTTGTTCCACTTTCTATACAAGTGGAAAAAGGGTATTTTTTATAAAAGTTTTGTTCCACTTTTTATACAATTAAAACACAAAGTTTCTTGTTTATCTCAGAGTAGCACATGGGTCATACTCTACCCAGAGGTGGGTAACAACTGGAATCTCTCAGGGGTCTATCCTGAATTATCCTATGATTCTGTAATATTCTTGTGAATAAAACAGAATCCCTAAAAATTACCAACAGCAAAAATGAAAATGGTACAGATGTAGTCAAAGTGCAGTTCTGTGTTAAACACATGCATCCCTTGGAGCATATTTTATTTTACTTATCCAGGTAGTATATTGGCTATCATCTTCTGTGGCTACATTAGAAATACCCTAAAATACCTAACTGGGTCAACTTATATAAATGTGGGATAAAATATATGTAACCATCTTGGTACTGGTGTGTTCCCCGAATGCTTTCCAATGCCAGTTTCAGCACTTATCACAATTTTGGCTTTGTGTAGCTCAGAGACCACCCACATAACCAAAGAGTGCGATGAGCCTCATTCTGCCAATCTTGACGGTTGAAGCAGCCATGAAAGGCATCAGCCTGAACTTCTAGAACAAGAAATATTAAGCTGAGTGAGATCAGTTTATCCTTCTGGTTACATTGCTCATTTCAATGAGCTCAATAAGGCTTTAATAGTCTCAGCATTAGACAAGACAAAAGAGGTAGCCAAACCACCTGTTACATACAGAAAAGAAAGAAAAGCTTTTAAGCATACATTCTTTTAATACAAAAAATATAATCTCATCTTTCCCTACAAATTTTTGCTATGTCCAGAGCCCATCATACTCACAAAAATGTACTACTGCTTAAATATTATTCCATTTTGGAAGTAAAATATACTATCTGCTAATATGAAATACAACATTTTGGAATAACATGCCATTTCTCTAAGATTTGTAACACAAATCCTGAAAGGATTTATTCCACATGTGAATTATTAGGAAGAGAAAATCTTTTGTTCTCTGAACTTTCTCAAGGATTAGTAAACTTAGCACTGAGACATTAAGACAGCGCTGAATTTTTAACAGAAGTTTTAGGTAAATTCTCCATGAATGCAGTGTGAAGCTCCACACAGGCAGAGTGTTTGCTGGCGTGTTGGGCTGACCCTGGCTGGAGGCCAGGTGCTCCCCAAAGCCGCTCTATCACTCCCCTCCTCAGCTGCACAGGGGAGAGAAAATATAACGAAAGGCTCGTGGGTCGAGATAAGGACAGGGAGACATCACTCACCAATTACCGTCACGGGCAAAACAGACTCAACTTGGGGAAAATTAGCTTAATTTATTACCAGTCAAATCAGAGTTGGGTAATAAGAAATAAAACCAAATCTTAAAACTCCTTCCCCCCACCCCTCCCTTCTTCCCGGGCTCAACTGTTTCAGTGTGGGGTCCTCCATGGGCTGCAGGTGGATATCTGCTCCACCATGGACCTCCATGGGCTGCAGGGGGACAGCCTGCCTCACCATGGTCTTCTCCATGGGCTGCAGGGGAATCTCTGCTCCAGCACCTGGAGCACCTCCCTCCCCTCCTTCATTGACCTTGGTATCTGCAGAGCTGTTTCTCTCACATCTTCTTACTCCTCTCTTCTGACTGCAGCGTTTGCTACCACCATTGCTGATGGGCTCGGCCTTGGCCAGTGGCAGGTCCATTTTGGAGCCGGCTGGCATTGGCTTTATTGGACATGGGGGAACCTTCCAGCAGCTTCTCACAGAAGCCACCCCTGTAGCTCCCCCTCTCCGCGCTGCCCCCCCAGCTAACAAAACCTTGCCACACAAACCCAATACAGTGGGACTGATACCTAAAGACGTGGTAACTGCATCAAACTACAGGCTGGAGAACTCAAGGGCTAGGTGGGAAGGTAAAAAAAAAAAATAAGGGTGAGTATTTGTGGTCTGCCAATGCATGTCAACCAGCCAGCGCTGGTTTGCATATTACTTGGGTATGGGGGCAGGGGAGCAATTTTACTTTTACTTGCATACTTTTGGCAAGCTATGAGGTCTTGAATGCTGCCTGTTTCTTTTTCACTATCCATAAACCCCATTTACAAAAAAAAATTGCAATTAAAATTAAAACAGATAAATTATTGCTTTGCATTTAGGCCTTTTGTCTATCAACAGACAGTAAAAGCATCTCAGGAAAATTAAAGATGTAATTTTGCCAATGTTATTGCTAATGCTAGAGGGATAGAGCTTAACCAATAGAAAATTAATAGTGTATTTTTTCAAGCAATACAAATATAACTTCTTTCTCCCCTTCTCCTGTGGTGGGTTGACCCTGGCTGGAGGCCAGGTGCCCACCAGAGCCGCTCTCTCACTCCCCTCATTCACCAAACAGGGGAGAAAAGGCATAACGAAATGCTTGCAGGTCGAGATAAGGACAGGGAGAGATCACTCACTAATTATCGTCACGAGCAAAACAGACTGAACTTAGAGAGGGAAATTCATCTAATTTATTACTAGGCAAAACAGAGTAGAGGAATGAGAAAATAAAATCAACTCTTAAAACACTTCCCCCCACCCCTCCCATCTTCCCGGGCTCGACTTCACTCCCGGCTTCAACCTTCCCCCCCTCAGCGGCACAGGGGGACGGGGAATGGGGGTTATGGTCAGTTCATCTCACGGTGTTTCTGCCGCTTCTTCATCCTCAGGGGGAGGACTCCTCTCATCGTTCCCCTGCTCCAACATGGAGTCCCTCTCACGGGGTGCAGACCTTCAGGAGCAAACTGCTCCAGCATGGGGTCCCCCACGGGGTCACAAGTCCTGCCAGCAAACCTGCCCTGGCGTGGGCTCCCCTCTGCACGGGTCCACAGGTCAGGCCAGGAACTTGCTCCAGCGTGGGCTTCCCACGGGCCACAGCCTCCTTCAAGTGCCTCCACCTGCTCTGGTGTGGGGTCCTCCACGGGCTGCAGGTGGAATCGCTACACCCCCTCATCCTTCCTCCATGGGCTGCAGGGGGACAGCCTGCTTCACCATGGCCTTCACCACGGGCTGCAGGGGGATCTCTGCTCCGGCACCTGGAGCTCCTCCTCCCCCTCCATCTGCACTGACCTTGGTGTCTGCAGAGTTTCTTACATCTTCTCACTCCTCTCTCCGGCTGCAAAAGCTCTCCCTCTCTAAGTGTTTTTCTTCTTCTTAAATATGTTATCACAGAGGTGCTGATTGGCTTGGCCTTGGCCAGCGGCGGGCCCGTCTTTGAGCCATCTGGCATTGGCTCTATCAGACACAGGGGGAGCTTCTAGCAGCTTCTCACAGAAGCCACCCCTGTAGCCCCCCGCTACCAAAACCCTGCCACACAAACCCAACACATCCCCCCAGCTAAATACTTGTAAACATGCATGTATAAAATGTGTCCGTTCTTAATAGAAGAAATATACACTCATATGGCAGCATCTTTTACTACTTTATTTTCACCTTCCCTTTTTTTTAATATCCAGAATATAAAATAACTTTCTCAAAAAATTAATTGGTGAAATTTTTTGTAAGCAACCAGCTCTACATATTTTACCAGGAAAAAAGATAAGATTTTTGTCAAGGCTATTAGGAAGACAAAAACATTCTTGAAATATTGAGTCTTAGAGGTACATGAAAGCAAAAATCTGTAGATAGGAAATGCAGTGGTTATGCAACTAAAGGCTGAACTGAGCAGTGAAGATTCCCTCAGGAAATATAAAGAGGCTTTTAGAATTTCTGTATGTAAATGGATTTCCTATCACATTTTTCAACATTAAAAAAAAGTGTTATTTAGTACAAATTAAGTAGACCTATACAGAAAAGCTATTTTCAGTCCACAGAGGAGCACAGCCTGCAAACTGAATTGTAGAAAATCCTGTCATAACCTGCTCTAGGATTGATTTTAAAAGGTCATCTGCATAAGTGAGAAAAATCAGACTTTTTCACTGCCTGTTGAATCATTTTTCTGAGAATGAAAATCTGTCTCATAATGTAAATGACAGCAACTGTTTGTTTTGGTTTTTTTTTAAAGTATCTTGGCCAGTCAGAAATGGAATAATATTACAAATTAAATTTTATATAAACCACACTATTATGATCATAGAATAACAGCTGTTAGTGTATACTGACCAGAAGGGGTTTTGACCTCCTGCACTAAGGCTGAAATGTTCTGTAAATCCTTGCCCTTCCCCAGACACTCTTTATTCCTTTTCAATTTTCCAATGACAGTCTAAAAATGAAAACCAGCATATTAATAAAATTCATCTTTTTCTTTCTCTGTACACGTCCGTAAATATACATTTTTCAGATCAGTGGTAAAACAGAGGTGGAAAAATGTGTGGTCATATTCTGAGGCATCTGAATTTAAGTTTTCATCTAATGCAAGAAGTATTTGGAAACAAAATTAGGTTTGGCTCGTAAACTCTGGAGTTTTTCCAGACATATTGTGACTGAGACATGTTTCTAGCTGAAACCACAGAAACAGGATAAAATCACTAGTAGCAGTTATTTCAAAGCTTGTATAAGCCAGCAAAGGATGCAAAGGTCAAGAAAGTCAATATTGGAGACAAAATGTTTAGTTGACACTGCCTCTTAGAAATTTCTCACCTTAATGACATGGTGGCATGTCACTCTCTTGCTTTACTAAGTTCATTTAGGACTTCATCTGTCTTCAGTGATCACTAGTACGGTTATAAGCAGGAAAACATCTCTCATCATGGAATCTGTGCTCGTAAATTGTAAGGCATAAGACGTAAGATGTGTCCTATTGAGTTCTTGGGTCCAAATCTATTGTGTTCATATGACCTCTGGAAATACGGTATATCCTAAACTTCCACAGTAACATCTAAGGTTTCCGGCATACTGCAGGCAGCACCTTACAGATCAAATTTTTACAACAAAATGCTACCTACAGAGTCAGCAGATGATAAACAGAAGGTTCATAGGTGAGATCTCTCCAGAAGGAAGTATTTTTTCTCTCAACTTGAGAAGAAAAAATGTGCAGTTTTGCAGCCTTTTGCCACTTACACTCAAGAGATAAGTTGCCTTTGGTGTGATGGTTCTTGTGAATCCTCTCCTGAACTGTGACTAGTTCTCTAAAGTTGCAGAGAAGACATCAAGCTACATGCAAGTCAACTGCAATCCATGGCAGAAGTCACATTATCTTCCACAGATCCTAACAGCCATATTCTTACTCATTTACATGGCATGGTCATTAGTTCTCCCACTGATTTTATTGGAGTCTGATTTTGGCCCTTGGACTTTGAACTGTATGAGGATGTGTGTGACAAATATTTACCGTATTTCTGATCAACTAAGAAATAAGAAAAAACCCCCAATAATCTTGGTCTAGCATTTTTTAACTGCACTGCAGAAAGGCCAGAGTTCCATGTCCTTGGGAGCCTTCTTCAGGAAATGTTATAGCACTGTGTCAAAAGTATGTTGGGCTCCATTCACCAAGTGAAGCAGATGCATCGAGGATGTGCTCTCCCTAGGAAGCTTAGTCGTCTTTTCTGCAATCACCTTTGCCAAGCTAAATTCCACTATACTGTTGGCAGAGTAATAAGAGGAGATTGTGAGCAAAAGGCAGAATGCCCGAAAGCAAGAGTATGTCAGATGAGTAAGGATTATTTGGCCTCAGAGGCAATCACATTAGCAACTGCCAGGATAGATATCCTATACTGAGTTAAATGAGCTGGGATACTGGATTGCTGTGCTTTAATTTGAGAAATGCATACAAGAGTCACCAGCCAGAGCTAGTCCACTGGCTCGTCTGTCTCCTCTCTTATCTCATTCAGCTGTGACAAATTAGAGAAAACCATTGGCAGGGACAGCTATAATCATCCAGCCTTTTAATATGAGTCTGACTTCATCTGGGTTCAAGTGGTTTAAACTTAAATCATTTTTTGGAATAAACAGGTATAAAACACACATTTTGACACTTTCATTCTATATCAAGAGTGATGTATTTTGATACACTTAAAAATTTCTAAAATGTTCTAAAATAAACTGAAGAAGCCATTTTCTTTTTTAAATAAAGTGAAAACATCCACTTGTTCCAGGCACAGACTTACTGCGGGACTGAAAGATTACAGGGAGGGTGTATTAGAGTGACTTAGTCTCTATTTTAGCATTGCTAGTAACTGAGAGACACGCAGCGAGACTGCTCATGATACTGTACAGTTCGGGCATTAACATCAGGGCTACATTCAGTTCTGCACACAAGGATTTCTGTTAATTGTGTTTGCAGCCTGTGTTCCTAATGGAGAGATGTGAGAAGACATGCTATTCCTGCCCCCCTCCACCCCTGCCATTCCCCTCCCACGCTTTTAAAAGATGAGCATTCACCCCTTATCTTTTTCAGAAGTGAATACTCAGAATCCCTCCCTGCAGGAACATGGCAGCTTCAGTCTCTTTCCTCTTTTAAAGCAAAAGGCTCCCACACAGCAATTCCCAGTTCGTTCTGAATTCAGTAGGAGCTGTAAGAGCTTAGGGAGGCAGTAATATAGTTCAAAACTCAGCAGGAGTCTTGGAGTCTCACAGAGTCAAATAGACTCTTCCAAATGCAGCCCTTCCTGGTTTGCAGCCCCACTGAGTGCTGTGAAAGCCCACCTCTTGCTAAGCTAGAAGCCATTACCCCATCTTTTTGTTACCTCAAGCTTGGCTCAGAGCTGTTTCAATACTTACCTTCACTTCAGCCACAGCACATTTCTTGTGGATAGATTTCTCCAGATAGGAATAGGAAGGCTTGCAAAATATTGCATGCATTGGTCTTTGCACTCATATTTAACAATAACTTTCTATAATTGTACAACCCTAAAGCAAGTAACTGATCCCAAAGTATGAAGCATAATATAATTACCCTTAAAACTGAGGAGAAAAAAAATAAAAATAAAAAATAAAAAACCCACAAAGCAGAATTTTCCTTAATGTGCATCTGTCATTCTCCAATTCACAGCAGAATTTGTCTTTTGGTGTTTATACATTCCAATCATAGTTTCAAAGAAATAATGTTATGTGTTTTGGTAGTGGATCTAATATAATATTCTAATCTCAACTCGAAATCAGTTTAAGAGAAAAGAGTAAATCTCTTTTGAGAGAGGGGAAGGGAATTAAAAAACTAATTTTATTCTTATGTTATCACAGTTGGGAGAAATTGAATGGCACCACAGCAGCAGTTACTCCCAGTTCTTTGTTAGCATGTGTCTAGCCTCAAAAGGAAATAATCAGCTATTGGGTTGAAGGAAAAGGATGTCTTTTAATGTCATTTTGAAGTAATGAATAATAGGATGGAACCCCTTGCTCTAAAAGGCTCAGAGCTACTTTAAAAGGGTGCAGTAGAATCCCAGTCTTCTCACAAACTGCATGCAAATTCACAAGCAAATTCACTCACATGAATAATCCATCTCCTGCTGATGTCACCTTGACAGGATCAGTAAATAGTAGTTTCACCAAAGTGTTATCATGTGTAATGTTCAACAAGATCAGAGACATTGAAATGCTAAGTGCGATTTGTACATCAAATCCAGAAGGTATGATGGCATGATACAAATGGGTTTTGTATCCTGAAATTCTATCATGTCTTCTATAATCCATCTGGCACAAAAGCAAGTGTTTGATAATCCAATTTGAAGCCATCCATTTAAGACCAGGCTCCAAGTTTCTCACATGGATCCATTTCATTTTTTCCAGAGCTCTGTGGAATTCCATTTCAACTGGAAGCTTATGGTGAAACACTTGAAAAGATTGTCTGTTCCCCCTCTTAAAGACCTATGGAATCTCCAAAAATACATCTATCAGAAATAGCATCATTGATATGGTGCTGATACAGGATTAGGCTCCAGACAGAGCATTAGGTAACCTCCTGAGAGCCCTTCAGCTCTTCAATTGTCTTATATCTGAGGCTACTTCTTATACCTATAGTGACTGATGTAACAGTCAGGACCTCCATATGTGATTTATAGCAGCTGTGCAAAGTATCTTCTGCCAAGTAAAAGCAAGTCTTATTTATCGTGTGTGTGAGACAGGGGCATACAACCATGCTTTAGAGTGACAGAACTTTAATAAACTCAAGTTCATTGTTTATTTTTTTTTCTACCCCTTCAAAACATCTTCCCCATGATTTTTCCCTTTCCAGGATCTTCTCTACTCTCCTTTCTTCATTCAACAGAAGCTTATGTTTCCTAAGAACCATTTCCAGTACCTGGAAGTTAGAAAACCCCTTGCTTCTACTGGTCAGCAGTTTTTTTCTTGCAAGTCCTTCAGCTTCAATGCCCAATCCATTCAAGTACTTGGTCAGTGGGATTCTAGAGTACATAATGAATTCTACTTTAAGAAGTTGTAAACCAGGACATTTTTATTGCAAGATCATATTAGCATCAGAGAAATTGAAAACTTGTTTCTCAGTATCTACCTAAAAAAGGTTTCCAGATCGTATCAGTAAGAATATCCCCTTCCAAGAACAGAAGGTAGTTTTGTTTTACGCCTTTATTACATGCTTTCTGCAACAAATATCTAGGAAGATATTAAAAATTTCCACATAAGGTCTTAATCAAAACAGAGGATAATAGACCTATCTATAAAGTAACACCTAGCTGGGCTGACTGATCTCACAATAAAATAACGTTACTCAAAGTTTTTCTTTCAGTACATAATACATTTAACAACAATTCTGGGAAATTCAAATCATACTGTCAATAAGACAGTAACAGGTTTGTTACAAATTCCTTTCTATTATAAGATTTAAGGAGAACAGCCATTGCTCTGTGATAAAGTCTCTTCTTTCATTAATGCACAGAGGATTAACAGATCAGATTCAAGTGAAAGAGATTTGGATGGATCCCTGTCCATCTATAGGAAACCATTTCTTAAAGCCTTGATAATGCAAATAGCTCAGCATAATTTTATTTCAGGTATGTGAAAAGATTCACAGACCGTGGTGCAAGATCAAGAACTAAATGACTAAGAGACAATGATAAACTCATGTTTAATTGTTAAATTCATTTTTTATGAATTATTAAAATACTTTTTAATTAAAATATTTTTGTCAAGCAAGATGAGGAGGAAGACCTAAATTTATCTCATTTTTTGTTTTGGGGTTTTTTTTAATATGAAATGTAAAACATTTCAGGGTTAAAATATACATAGAAATATTTTCAGCTTATAAAGTATTCATAAAATAGCACACTAGCAATTAGATTACTTCATATTGAAGTATTTTAAGAAACTATTTTAATTAAAGATCATTCTCACCCCCAAGCTGTATTCTTGTGGTAGGATAATCCCCAGTACCTTAAACAGTCAGTGAGAAAGCTGTATGGTTAAAATGTTGGTTTACATTAATGTTTATAGTGTGTCTATAATTAAATATTTTTCTTCAATGTTATTTGAAAAATTGTACTACTATCTGGCCATGTTTCTGAAGAACAGATAAAAGCATCGCCATATAAAAAAGAAAATCAGTTTGTATCTCACCGTGACTGTAACTTCACTGCTGCCTGAAAAGCAATAAAATGTTTCTGATTTTTGTAAAAGAAATACAGACTAGCACAAAGCTACTTAAAAGATTGAATTCAATGTATGGCTTACTAAATTGACTTACTTATATAAATCTTACTTGCACTTTTTTTAAGTCTCAAAGTATCAATTCATAAAATTTAGTGGTCGCTATTAGCTCTTCCTAACACCATAATCTCTTTCCCAAACATTTTTATCTACCTCACCAATGTAAAATCCACTTATCTACCAAAATAAACAAGAACTGATGAATGTTGGTTAAGGACAGTTTCTGGGCTACAGAGGTAGTAGAAATAATAGAAATAAGGAAGGTGTTCCAAAGAGAGTAAAGACCTATTGATGCTCACAAACCTGTTTTGCTAGACATTACAAGTATAGACTCAGAAATAATCCAGGTTATTCCCATCGACATATGTTAGTAAAGTAGGGGGAAACATTGTGTTATAACACCACAGAGCTGCACAGTAATGTTATGCAAATTCAAAAATCAGTAAAACTAGTATGTATATACCCCTGCACAACTGAGAAGAATAAGAGCAATAAGCAGTTTACCACAATCTGTTGATCAGACAGTGCAGCCACAAAAAATAATTTCGCTGTGATTCACGAATTTCTGTCAAAATCTGACTCTAACATGCCCTGCTTGTTTGTGTTGTTACTCCATCATCACAAGTGGCTTCAAAAGGCTACTCCTTATCCTACTGCTCCTATGTGGACAGTCTCTGCCAGGTGTTAGCACTCAGCACCCACATCGTGCTAATGCTTCCTGCTCCCTCTGGACCCAAGTGCTCTCCATAGGAGTATCATAACTTCTAAATAGCATATTTGCCAGAACAAAAGTGAGAGAATGTTGACAATCACTTTTATGTTTTTCTGGGTGCGGAGTTGTTTTTTAGGAAGAAGTTGCCAAGTAATGAAACCGAAAAAGTTTGTGCCAGCATCTAGGCAACTGAAGATGAGGGAGAGATGTGGCTTCATCTGACTTTACCTACAGTCACAGGAGGTTATGGTTGAACCATCAGCTACAGTCCCAACGCTGGTTGATATAAAATCCTGTCTGATTTCACTTCCACCAGGATTTAAAAGCTACATAAAATGAGACATTCAGGTTTTGGGGGTTTTCCCCTCACATTGAACTAATCATTTTTCCACCTTGCAAAGGAAAACAACACACAAAACAATCAAACAAAACCAAACAGCAAAAAAATCCATTATTCTAACCCACTGAAAAGGAATGGTCAAAAATATATTATCACCCCTGAGTGAAGCGTTACTAGTCCGACTGAGGGGATGTAGTGGTTTTGTAGATGCAGTAGGTTGTAGGAACCAAATGTTTGGGTAGGAATTCTGTAGTCTAGAAACAAATTATTGCCAGCATTAAATGTAAATCAATGAAATAGCAAAGAAGGAGTTGCATTTCAGTGTTGTACATCTAAGTCAAAACGCTTCCCAGGCTAGTCTTGCCTCTATATAGCACATGCACAATCCCTTCCTCACAGCTGTTCTTAAAAAGCATTCTAGCCAACGCTGTTTTATGGCTTGTCCTAGTCCACATTCAAGTATCTATTCTACACTTACCACCACCTGCACACAGCCTGTGAGGCATTTTTGATTAAACTAAAGCAGAAAACTGAACTCATTAAAAAAATGAGTAAAGGCCAATAAGATGTATGTAATGTCCCTTGAAAAGGTATTGTTATGAAGATCATGTTGCCAGTATTCCTTATGCTACATCTCTCCCTTATTGCTTGAAAGTCCAGATGGTGGCCTATTTGAAACATCTGACACCTAGAAAAATGGAAGGGTAGCATCGCTTTTGGTATGTCCTTCTAGGCACTAATGTAATGTCTTAATCAGACTGTGATAAATTGCTTATTGTTCATTACAGGGTCTTACTCTTCGCAGTTGCACAGGGGTATATATGTACTAGTTTCCCTGATGCAGAATTTACAGAAATGCAGGTGAGCACTGTCAATCTTAGCCTTTAAATGTTTTTCCTTCTCTGAAATCTGTAAGCAAATTAGAAGCAGACATTTTGCAGGTTTCTGGAGATAATAACATACCCCTCATTTATGCAGTTCAAGTCAAATGCAAGCTTAAATAAATGTCAATAAAATTTGGACAAGTGCTACGTACTTTCTAATTAATGAATGTGGTTTGCACTAAAATACCTTAAGACTGATGATAGTATAATTCGATTATTGTCTGTTCAGTATAATTTTCTGCTCCTACATGATTTGAAGGCTTTTTCCTCTTTAATATAAAGTATAATATTTTAGGCAATGAATTTTAAAATCCAGAATTACTACCTCTTTTTTTCCAATAAAAAACCGGCAATAAGGACAAACTTTTATTTCTTGGCAAAACCAATAAATAAGTATTCTTATTTTCTGTAGCTAAAAGATAGGTAACAGCGATTATAAAACTTCAGCACCTTTGCTCTCTGATTCTGGAAGTAACAGAGCATCTGTTACAGCTGGAACTATCTGCTGGCATGCCGGGTGATATACAGCACCATGAAACAGTAGAACACTGTCTAATGGCTCTATTGACAAATATACATTCCAAAACTCTATTGCCTACTAAGGAAAACACTGGCTGGGCTTTAATTACATCAATACACTGTATTCAATGTGGATAATAAATCTTAAAGAACTGTCTTTTTAAGGACATGATTGTACTGACATATACAAATGGAAATATTTACACATTTTAAGAATCATCAATCTCATGAGATTAGCACAGGGGCCTCTAGATTCTGGAAAACTAATTATCAATCAAAGGTAAAAATAGGTTTGGTTCCACACATTTGCTGCTTACTTCAACAAGCCACTGTTGGACTGTATTCCCAGAGCATTATCGCTGTTAGTACCATGGGCAATACTGATTCGGGAGTGCCTATACCTTTTGTAGGCATATTGCCTACATGCAAGAGCACAGCTCCCATGGTACAGCAAACAGAGGTATGGCTGGGATGAGATGGTTCAGCTCACTTGATTGAGGTGCTAGTATAGATGGATACCAGCTCTTCAGAAAGGACAGGATGGGGAAACAAGGATGGAGCAGTGGTTGCCCTCTGTGTGAGGGAGCAGCTCAGACTTATCGACCTCATGTATGGGAGTAGCTGAGTGATAGCTTGTGGGTCAGATCAGAGGAGAGGCCAGTGAGGGCGATGTCTTGGAGGCAGTGTATTACCAACCACCCAATCAGTGTGGGGAAGTGCATAAAGTCTTCTTTCAACAACTCATCCTGGATAAGAGAAGGCTGCCATGAGCCCCCTCCCCCCAGTACCTACAAAGATGTCATCAGTAAGATGGAGCCAGACTCTTCACAGAGCCTGTTGTCTCTGCCGAAAGGATGGGCAATGATCAGCACAAGTTGAAATGAGAGGTTCAGACTGGATATAAGGATGACCTTTTTCCCCATAAGAGCAATTCAGCAGCTGAGCAGATTGCTCAGAGAGGTTGTGCAGTCTTCAGTTTGGAAGTCTGGATAAGGACCTAGCAACCTGCTCTGACCTCATAGCTGACCTTGACTTGAACAGGAGGCTGGACTAGAAACCTCCTGAGTTCTCTTTCACCCTGAGTTACTCTATGATGCTGTGAAAATAGTCTGTTTCTACAGCTCCACCTACTTCTTCACAATTGTGAAAGCCTTTGCCATAATGCTCAATAGGAATATGACACGTGATACTTGTTACATGCCTTTTGTGTCATACTTGTCAACATAGGAGACTAGATAGAAAACAGAGCACCTCCAAAGGCACAAATACTACAGATTTTATTACCAGGGAGACCAGAAAAGTCTTTTCAGGATACAGAAGAGAAATATGAAAGAGATACAGCGCTCCAGAGCTTCAGGGTTTGCAGTGTTTACCCCAAATGAACTGCTGACAACGAGTGTGAAGTTCATCCAGAACCCAGAGGTACACGGATTTTATAGGCCAATACACTACAGTGAAGAAGGCCTTTGACCATTCATGCCAGCAACACACGTAGCTTTTTCAAGTTTGATTCAAAGGTCACTGGTCTTAACTGAAGTCTTTGACATTCATGGCTGATGTTAATTGGAGACACTGATTTTCATGGACATAGATTCAATTCCAGCACTTCTACTGGTCTAAAGGGAAGCATAGGAGATGTCGTTTAGTTAAACTCTCTAATATACAAAGTGATTATAAATAGTGTTAGGTTTCCACTTACATGAAAAGATGGCACAAGCACTTAAATATAGAAATAGAAAAAATCATAATTTAATCCAGATCTGTTTGCAAGATCTCAGGAAACCAATGCAGTGCAGAGGAAAGCCAAGTTCATGTTTATGTATTTCAATTTGTATTACTTTAAAAAAAAAAAAGCGTTAGGCACTTAGGACTATGTGTTGGGTTTGCGTGGCAGGGTTTTGGTAGCGGGGGGGCTACAGGGGTGGCTTCTGTGAGAAGCTGCTAGAAGCTCCCCCTGTGTCTGACAGAGCCAATGCCAGCCGGCTCTAAGACGGGCCCGCCGCTGGCCAAGGCCAAGCCAATCAGCGCCTCTGTGATAACATATTTAAGAAGTAGAAAAACACTTAGAGGGAGAGAGCTTTTGCAGCCGGAGAGAGGAGTGAGAAGATGTAAGAAACTCTGCAGACACCAAGGTCAGTGCAGATGGAGGGGGAGGAGGAGCTCCAGGTGCCGGAGCAGAGATCCCCCTGCAGCCCGTGGTGAAGGCCATGGTGAAGCAGGCTGTCCCCCTGCAGCCCATGGAGGAAGGATGAGGGGGTGTAGCGATTCCACCTGCAGCCCGTGGAGGACCCCACACCAGAGCAGGTGGAGGCACCTGAAGGAGGCTGCGGCCCGTGGGAAGCCCACGCTGGAGCAAGTTCCTGGCCTGACCTGTGGACCCGTGCAGAGGGGAGCCCACGCCAGGGCAGGTTTGCTGGCAGGACTTGTGACTCCGTGGGGGACCCCACACTGGAGCAGTTTGCTCCTGAAGGTCTGCACCCCGTGAGAGGGACTCCATGCTGGAGCAGGGGAACGATGAGAGGAGTCCTCCCCCTGAGGATGAAGAAGCGGCAGAAACACCGTGAGATGAACTGACCGTAACCCCCATTCCCCGTCCCCCTGTGCCGCTGAGGGGGGGAAGGTTGAAGCCGGGAGTGAAGTCGAGCCCGGGAAGATGGGAGGGGTGGGGGGATGTGTTTTAAGAGTTGATTTTATTTTCTCATTCCTCTACTCTGTTTTGCCTAGTAATAAATCAGATGAATTCCCTCTCTAAGTTTGGTCTGTTTTGCTCGTGACGATAATTAGAGAGTGATCTCTCCCTGTCCTTATCTCGACCTATAAGCATTTCGTTATGCCTTTTCTCCCCTGTTTAGTGAATGAGGGGAGTGAGAGAGCGGCTCTGGTGGGCACCTGGCCCCCAGCCAGGCTCAACCCACCACAGACTATAATTTAAAATTACATTGATATAAAAGAATAAAATAGAAGTTATTTATTGACCATAAACCATAAAACTAGGAAAGAAGTTAAAGGAGGAAAAGTATTCAAGTGCTAGGAAAATACAGGGCCAGAATTATCTCGGGGAATAATAACAAACCTGATGATCTGTAGTTTTACCAGGAATGCTTTCTTTGTTCTTTTACTGAGATAGCAGGTAACACAAACCCTGACCCCACTGTACTCCGTGCTTTCCCTTGCGTTAAAAGGGTCTTGCTGTCCCAAAAGCTTACAGTCTGAAACAAGGCATAAACGTGGATGGAAGAGGTATGGGTGGAGGAGCGGGAAAGGTCAATGTAATAACAAGCTAACGTTATTGTTATGCATTGTCCATAACACAACTGGGACAAATTAGAAATCATTGATGTGATTTCTAAGAATCGGATTGAATGGTCTTTGCATACTAATTGCAAGATTTGGCCCTAAATGGATTATTTTTAAAAGCCTGTGCCCCAAATGATAGAAAGCATTTGTAAACATATAGGAAACATTGTAGTTGTTGATAATCCTATGGTATTTTTGCACAGCACTCCGGAGCACTCAGAAAAAGAGCTAGTCTGAATGTTGTGTACTGTTATGCCTTCCCATAAGGTACCAATGTGTTTACTGAAAGGCACTGAACCCTTTTATGGGAACAGAAAGATCAAAACCTTTTTGGGGATGTAGAAACTGCAAAACAAATCAAAGCCATTGCCTTTTCTTTTTTCTAGTTTCTCCACATTTGCCATTTATCTGCCTGCAAAGGAAATGCAACTCAGAAATACAAAAAGAATTCTTTTTCCCACAGAGAGTTTCAAAAGAAAACTTGCTTTTAAAATGTAAATCAACTACTGTGTTAATATGAAGAGAAAAACAGGTGGAGGGAGGCAAACACACACACACACAAAGAGATGAGATAAAATAAAATAAAATATTTCTTATTATTAGCTAAGGTAGAATGCAAAGGGATCAGTAGATATGCAAATATGCAGTATACAAATTCTCCAGCAGGCTCTGATCCTCTGGTGAATAGAAAAATATGCCTGGTATTTCTGAAAAGAGTATGAATAAATCAGATGTCTCAAGTTACGTAAAAGTAATTTGTGAATCTGGGAACCTGTCGATTGATACACAAATAATGTATGCAGTAAGACAATCCATCTATTATTTATGGTTGTAATTGGGGACAGAAACAGGGAAGAAATGTTTATTCAGACCACAACACAAAGCAGTTCTGGGTAATGAACCTTAACAGTACATATGGTTGTGATTTTCAGAAATTACTGTAATAAAGGCATAACTACCATTAATTTTAATGAGTACTGAATGTCTTAATGATCCTAGACAGCTTTTAAAATCTTACATATCTTTTTCTTGTCATCTCTGACAGTTCAAAACAACACAGCCACAGAGGTAACTTTAAGAGTTTGCAAGTAAGAAAGTATCTTCAATGAAATTGTTTCCTTTCTTTCTCCATTTTTTTTAAAGTGAGATGAAGTGTTTCAAGATTTGAGGATTTAGGGAAAACTCCTACTTAACAGCATGAACAGGACTGCCACAGACGTAGTGAGAATCTTTAAAAAGAACGAGTGAAGGCATTCTGCCTGCGGCAGCAACAGATAGTTTGACAAATGCCTGATAGCAACTAGTCAGCACAGATGAAGGTGCCTTCAAGTCCATGACCAGATCAAGCCTTGTTCTAACATTGCAAATGACTGAGAAAAAGATATCTGAACACTTGGAGCGCCCACAGAAAAGCTAAAAGTACTCCCAGTACGTTGTGGGCTACAGCCACAGTTCACGTGAATTAGCACAACTCCACTGAACCCAACAGAGCTACCGCAGTTTACCCAGCAAAACAGCCCCAGTATGAAAACAGGAGTCAATAGCTAGGAAGGTCATGGTACCCACAAGTAGCCTGTGCTTGTAGCACAGGATATATACATACAGAAAGCAGTCCACTTGTTCTCTTAAAGACTGCCTGTCTTTTGCCATCTAACTTTGTGCCCAAGGCAAATCTCCCTCTGTGGTCAGCACAGCAATGAGCTCCTCCAGAAGGCAATCCTGCTAACATAAGAGGTCTTCTGCCCTAAACTGAACTCTGGAGGTGCATCCTCCTCTTCCGTGTGAATGGCTACACACAGGTGTTACTGCAACCATCCTCCTGCCCTGGATTCCCAAAGTTACACTCTGTGACTCCCTGCCTTTCCCTCCTGGAGAGCACTGGTGTTGTCATAAGAAACAGTTGCCCAGCACAATTTCCTTAAACCCACCAGCTATTCACCCTAATCCTTCAGAGCACTACCGCACAGTATTCAGCTGAGGAAATTCCACAGAGTCAGCAATCTCCTTTTGTCCTTCCTCCCACAGGTTTTAAGCCATATTAATAGGTCTTTCCTATTTTTTTTATACCATACAAAAAGCCAAAGCAGACTAAATTCACAGAAGGTTTCTTGAAGAAGGATGTAAGTTTTACATTTGAAATAAAAAATAAAATAAAAAAGTTGGAGAAGAGTAAATGGAAGGGATGTGTGGGAGGGATAAAGAAAAGGGAAGACTATTAAGAGATTTGCAGAAGTCTGAATGAGTATGTGAATCTATTGATGATAATTCAAACAGAACTGCCTGAAGTTTGTCCCAGTGCAGCTGGGATGGGATGCAGTGGTTGTCAGCAAATTCATGATCAGAATGTTACAGGCTTCTTCGAATGACAAAGAAGAAAGAAAGGGGACAATAAGGAGATAATCCAAAATGTAGTAAGGGATAAACCATGTTGGCTGCAGCTGAAAAGAAAATAAATGGTCTGGTCAATTGAAAGCCATAAAGTAAAAGGATTTGTGCTTATTCCTATTAAAAACTTATTCGGGTGAAAAATCTACTTATTTTTCTCAAATATAACAGATGCCAATGTTTCAGAAGAATCACTATCGGCAGTGGTGCATATTGTAAATACTTACCTGTTTATTAATTCCATGTGTAGCAAGAAGAATGTGCTAATCTATTTAAAATGACAAGAGTTTGGAGAATCAAAGTGTCTTAGGGATACAGAGCAAAGATTTATTTTTTTTTAAATTAGTGGCACTATTGCAGTTCCCACTAAAATTATCATACTCTTAAAAATGACCCTCTCTCCCTAACTGCAGGAAAGAGGCAATTATTGGTTACAGAAATACTCTTGAACACTCATACTTTATATAATCATTGATTTGCTAATGAGATATTTTGCCCACACCCACACTTTTTTTTTTTCAAAATCCTTACTCAAAATTCTTTCTGCTTTTGTTTCTGCTTCCTATAAAGCAAAAGAACTTCTTTTTTCCCCCAAACGGTCAAAGACATGAACCTGTAAATTTCCAGTATTAAGTCTCTCCAGCAAGTTTTAATTCCTTCTCCCATCCCGCAAACATAAACTGTTTCAGAACAGAGCTGGATAAACAGCTGATCCCTGTGTCATTGTAGATGTATTTATGTTAATTTTCAGTTTAAATCATGAGAACTATGTGTTTACCTTCACTTTGAGCAGTAGTTAAAATAATTTTTTCATAGCAAGCCACCCACCCAAGAAATACCTTTCTGTTGTCCTTGATGAGACTCAAGGTCAGTATTACCAAGTAGGTTCTCTATTCACCCATGCAATTAATTTCATATGAACAATTCTCATTCCTGCTGTATAAAAACAACAACTTTCATGCATCACTAAAGATTTTTCTCTGCTTTCATATATTATATCAAACCTTCATACTCAGATTTTAGTAAGAGACTGTTCTAAACTACTGCAAAGCACGATTTTGCATACTTATATAAAACTATATGCCAGACTTCAGATCTTCTAAGGGATGTTCAAAGTCAGTCTCTAAGGTATAGAAAAATGAATTTACTACCAATTTCTACCATGCACTCTTATATGATGATCTGAGTTTGTGAAACTCAATCACAGTTTTCAGGCAAATCTTTCTGAACTTTTTTCTTACAGAAAGAATACTTGCAACAGCAAAAGAAGCGCTTAATACTGAAGGTAGGTGTGATTACGGCAGTAACAAGAGCAACAGTTTTTTGTAACAGAAAAAACCCTCAGAGCCAGATACAACAGAAAAAAACCCCAACATATGCATATATTGCTTCTTATTTTCTGGGACCTATACATTCAGAATTACAATATTCTGGTACCTCTAAATCATCAATATTTCAAAATAAACTGGTCAGCTACCTCTACTAAAAGAAGTCTCGAGTCGCACTTAGCTGATGCTGGATTTCTCTTCAATTCCACTATTTCTTAGAATCTGTCAGAAGATGTTCTGTCTGGATAGAGGTGAGTAAACAGGTAAGGAAACATTGCTTTGACAAATAATTCTGAACATATATTTTCCTTTAAAAAGCATCCTTAGAAACTGTGAGTCTTTTCTATTTTTAGTGCTTTTGAGATAAGGAGAGCTTTTGATATCAGAAACTTTCTGTGTCAGTGTCCACCAAGCAAAGCTATGAAGTATATCTCTGTGAATATTAATATACACAAGACTGGTAAAGAAAATTTGTAGATTCTCAAGGGCATTCCCTAAGTGTGTGAATTTCAGCTTCACAATCCTAAGCTGAATATTTGGCATCATGTCATTCCTCATCATCCTACTGATGTACAGTATGAATTTCATCCAGTTTTCATTGGATGGCAGTATGATAATAATGGAGGAAAAGCACTAAATACCTTCCTCCCTCTCTTAAAGTTTTTGATCCTTTGTAAACAAGAGACCACTTTCGTAAGTTATTTCTTTTTACTTTGCAGTTGACTGCCTCTGTGCATCTTCTGATGTTCTTGAACAGAACAGTTCTTTTATGAATTCTCAGAGATATCATAAAACCATTGAGCTTGCAAAGGAGCAATGTCACTTTTCCTAACTTTCTGGACACTTTTGCAAATACAAGCAAAGTCGTGATAGCTTTTCTGTCTCACTGTTATCTTAATTTCCTTACAGCACTTGAAAGAACTAATCTCATCATTCTCTAACGGTGAAATTAATTGCCTGTTGGAGGAACCTATTTCTAAAGCGAGCATAGGAAGTATCACTAGGTATGACTAAGTCAGACAAGAAGCTTAACTTTAGATGCTGAAGTTAATCTTACCAGCATCCCAATAATGCAGTCAGACAGTGTGTACTGAATATCAAATATTGTCTTTGGAGCATTATGTTCTATATCACCTTTGAAAAAGAGAGAATTGACCAACACGGATGTGTCCCAGAACGAATTTCTAGAATCCAGACTTTGAGATAGCACTATCATGCCAAACCCTTTTAGTGCTTTGGAAGCTACCAAACTGAGTTTAACCAGAAGCTCCAAGGTAATATGGTGAGTCTTGAAGGGAAACTAAGTATACAATATCTACTAAGCCAAAACTGAAGCCTAGTGTCTTCTGATGAGGCCAGGAAAAGCATGGAGGGAGGCCAGTACTATAACTGTCTTGATGATACTCGCAAAGAATTAACTAGAGAGAGAATTAAATAATGAACGCTACACTTGCCCTCCACACAAAGTGAATCTTTCTGCTGGCATAGCTACTGCAGCACATTTGGGGAACTCTGTTTTTCTGGTGAAATGAGCCCAATTTCTTTTCATTTTAAATTACCAAGCTCAAGCTGAACTGTGATGAGAATTTCACAAATGGACGTCTGACTGTTTTGAAAACATTTTTCATTGTCATTTTAGGGGAATTGTGCTTAAAATAGGATGCATGTGTTTATATGCAAGTTTATAAATAAAATATTTAAATACAAATAGTTTCCAGGCTGAATATCCTGTGCAGTAGACAAGTCCTTTGTAATTGATAGTGCTTAGTAATGACAATAGATGGCAAATGGGGATTTAGATATACAGCCTCTGTTATTGTCACTGAGAAATGTGTATCAAATTCTAACACACTCTGCTGAAGGATAATCTCCAAGAATCAGACATTCTCTCCAGATTAGTCTATAATAGAATTGACTTTCATACCTAGCTCGAACAAAAAGACCACTTGGCAATGAGAAAAATTGCATAAAAATTATTGGCAGCGTCACTCAGGTTAATTTGATTACATTCATTATCCAGCTTTTTCCAGTGGTCATTTTTACTTTTCATTTCTGTTTCTCCACTACACACCCTGATCTTCTGTTGTATGATGTTCTTACCATCCATATAAATACAACAGATAACACCCAAAAAATAATTATTTACCCTGGCATCGGTCTGTTTGAAAATGTATGTATTAGGAAAAGTTCAGAGAAGGGCAGGCAAGGCTTTTAGGAAGCTTAAGTAACAGATCTGATACGGAATGATGGAAGAGAGGCAATGCACACAAACCCCAAGAGTATTTTACAAATATTTGAAAAAAATAAATAAAAATATAATAGAAGAAGCACTTATGGTATTTGACAATGATGAGCCACATCATGTTTTGAAAGGCAATAAATTAGATAATTTCATAAGTCTTTTTATTTATATCTTGTAAGTTACAAAAATAGACAACAGAACCAATAGACTCAAAAAGTCTAGATGTCATTAGTGTAAATGTATGATCTTCTCTACTTTGAACTTCTTTCATGTTTGAGACCTAGAATAGACTGCATTATTCACTGCTACCACATTACCTGTAAAATCCTGATAAATACTTTTATAGCGTTATCAGAAATTTTAGGTCTGTTGGCAGTGGACTAAATTTCTAATTTTCTGACTTTTTTTTTGTCCTTGACAATGTGTACCTCTTTTTCTCAAACCCTACACTCTTTCTGGTTTTCTTAGATGTCACAGTAGACTTTCCTGATTTTTGAACTCTACCCATCTAAGAAATGTAGAAAAACATAATAATAATGGCAATATAATTTATTAATACTAAATTTTAAATATGCACATAGGTAGATTAATATTAAATGTAAGATTAACATTAATATTTTTACTCAAAGTGTGACTTTTCAGTTGGATATTATTATGCTAAAAGTTATTTTAAGAAAACATTAGTTGTGAAGCCAAATGAAAGAAAATATTGCATATTGTATATTTTAAGAAAAAATACTTCATGACTTTTTAAATGTAGAAGAGATTGGTTATGCAAATATAACGTGGAAACCAGCAAGGGTTCCTTTTGACCTCGTCCTTTTAGCAAAGACCTGTTTTCAAAGGCTGACACACGATTCTGTTCTCATTGCAGAGTTTCCTTAAGCTGCTTGTAGAATGATTAATATTAGAGGATTCGCTCTTGTAAACATCGAAAGCTAAAAATGTTTGTGTAGTAAAACATGTAGGGATTGTCTTCCGTATAAGTTTTAGCCTGAATTCAGTATTTTTGAGTGACTGCAGCCTTTGTGTGTGCAAACTACACTAAAAAAAGAAAAGTGGAGAAATCTGAAAGCAGGGAAATAAGATAAATTAATTCCATTAAGGTTATTACATTTAATTTGAGATAATTATAGGCAAAAACTTTTAGCACACTGTAAAACTGATTCATCAGTTACACGAAACATAAAATTGATTTTAGACAAAAGGTTAGTGCAGTAAATTAATAAAGTGAATGTAAAGTAACTATGACATACACATATCGGCCCTGAGGGCACCACCAGCCCTGACTGTCCCTGGCTCCCCTCCATGGGGGTCCCCCCACCCTGCCTGCAGCCCAGGACCCATGCCAGCCCCCTGACGCTCCTCACCCTACCCACGGCCCAGGACCCCATGTCAGCCCTCTGAGGCTCCCTCACCCTGCCCACAGCCCAGGACCCACGACAGCCCTCCCGGGCTGCCAGACCCTGCCCCAGCAACACCGCAGCATGGCCAGTCTCCAGCTCCCCACAGCCCTGCCCTGCCCTGCCCGGCCACGGGCCCCACCGAGCTGGGCCCACCCACAGGCCCACATCCTGGCCTGGCTTTGGCCTGTCTCTGTCCCCAGGGAGATGCCCAATGCCTGGGGCTCAGGCTGTCCCAGTGCCCCCGGCTGCCCTGCTCCTGGCCGGGTGGTGGGACATGCCCTGGCCGCAAAGCCAGGCCCTGCTGCCCTGGGGAGCCTCCACAGCCCCCCTGCACGCTGACCCTGGGGAGCTGCCACCCTGCTCCCTGAAAACACACACGGGGACTAAAGTGCAGTATAAAACTTTAGAATCAAATAAATAGTTTGAGAGCTAGGAGTTCAGTCTCCTGCATTACAACCTTATATGAACTTGCACGTATTCCTCAATATCATTCACCCAGAGAAATATGAGAGTGTGTGGCAGACATAAATACCAGCCCTTCCACCATGGTCACATGCTGTTGCCAAAGTACATCCAGACTCCCTCATCATCCATAAAGTCTTATAATTTCAATCTGCAGCTGTCAGCACAGTAGTAAATAGTTCCTCAATTAATTTTACTAAGAACTCTGGGAATAAAAGAGATTACTGACTTCTTAAATACTTGCATTTTTCAATAAGACTTTGCATTTTTTCTGCTGTAGGAGGGTATGAATGTGGGAAAAGGCCTTAAATTCTGTGTTTAAGAGCATACAGTGCAATTTTACAATACAAAGAATTTTATTGTTTCATACAATAAAAATACAGCAGTTTCAGAAAACTTAACTATCAACTTCAGCTCCAGAGCTATTGTTCTTTATCATAAAGTTTTGATGAGTCAACACCAAGGATTCATTAGTTGTTAGTATTCAAAGATGGCCGTACTATGACAATGTCACTTTTTTCATGACAACAGCACTTGTGTCAACAAATTGCTGATGTTTATTGTTAGAAGCACTATCATGTGCTTCTAATCAGTATTTTCATGCCCTTTAATACACCAAAGGACTTCTGCGGGTTGCTTGTCAAGGCTGGACCAACTTCACTGAAAGCCGCTCACACTGTACTTAGTGATAAATAGCCAACTACTACAATCATTTATTCCTGTGGGTGGACATTTGGGTGCTTTTCATCTAACCTATCTTTAGATATCTACTGCAGAGATACCTACCTGTGACCTTCCCCCTCTATGATCCCTTCATAATTAGTAGAAAGAAATAGACACTCTAGGGCATGATTCATATGACCTACTTTAAGCATCTACTTCGGGAGGAGATGAATTGCACCCTAGAGGTGTCAATCTCTCCTTTGATTATAAAGAGAGTTTTAGATCACTAGCCACATGTACAAAGAAATGTCTAGATTTGGCCAGATGAATCTCACCCTCAGTGACATGACTGAATAGGGTCTGAGCCAGGCAAGCTTTCTCTGAATGCAGCATAGAATTGGCAGTAGCAGAACTGTAAACCATCAGTGACCTTGAGACATCCTGTTATTCTGGTCCACTGTAAAAAAACCTATATTGACTGCATGTTAAACCTTTTCTGTCAGATTAAAAAAATGTAGATGAGATTTATTGCAGAGTATAATCCACCTTTTTTCTTTGATCATATTTTCAAAAGAGCTGCACTCATAAATCATATAGATGTTGTATTATGTTCTGGTTTAATATAGTAACTATTTTTATTCTTGTCAACTTATTTAAGTTTTTTCTTTATAAGGAGTGTTGCAAATTTTTTTGATGTTGTTTATGGTGTCTTATGGCTCTACATGTCATTTCACAGATTACAAACTTTTCACTGTCTAATACTTTGTTGAATGCAAAATACATTTTATTCTGTACAATTGCAGTTTCCACTGAGTACATATTACAGCCAATTATTCCTCATTACAGTGTAGCTGTCTACTTATGTCAGACCTCATTACTGTGTCTTAGAGTCAGAATTCTGGTACCCAGGAGTTTAAAATATTTGAATACAAAGAAGCCCACAGATCAACAATCTTCTGTTTATTTTTAGTATGTCATTTTCATTAGATTGACATTTTAAAAGAACTTGACTCCAGGACCTTGACTTCCTCCCTCTTGGATAGCTGGATGCTAGTGTCATGAAATAAAGCATCATGTTTACTGAAACTTTATGCAATTAGCTTGGCGTGTCAGGAAAATCATTCATCAGATTAAGTTGAATGAGACTTTTATAGGTTAGAGAATAAGAACAAAAATAATCCTGATCACTGTTAAAAAATGCTGTTTTGTGTCTTACATTTTATGACTACATAAAATACTGCAGTAAAAAGTATCCAGGGAATTTATACTGAATTATTCTTGAACAGTAGGGATCCAAATATCGTGTAGGTGCTCATGTAACTAACAGGTTAGGGAACCGAGTTCAACACTTCATTTTAACCTCACGTACTCTCAGAGATTCTTGAGATCTCTGAGTGTCCCCATTTTCAACACTCTTGGTTTCAAAGTATGTCAAAGTCTGCTTCTGGTCATGCCCAAGAGTACCCCAGTCAGAGCACTGTTCTGCAATTAGTCAGCTAGGGGAGGACCCAGGCAAACCATAAGGGTATTAGTAGTAGCACTTAGAGTGATTTTAGAACTTGATTCAAAGGAATAATCCAATAAAACTGGGATTTCACCAGAAAACTAAATTGCACTAACATCTGCAGCGTCCTAAAAAGTCTGGGTTTCACAAAGAAGCCATCCTTTCACCCAAATTCCCTGAAAGAGCTCTTCCAGAAGCTGTTATCAGAGTATGCATAAAAAGATGGTGACATCTTTCCGATCTGTATAAGACACGCTGACTCAAAAACAGGGCTGAAAGAGATAATAGAGGCTTCGAGCTTTTGCTGTAGAACTAGTTAAAGCATTTTACCCAAGAAGGAAAAGTTATCTTGCAAGTTATCTTTAAATGCATGCCCTGCATTCCAAGAGAGTGTCAGGTTGTACAGGTCTGGTCAAGCAGAAGGCACAGCACCTCTCCTATTGAAACTGGCCAAAACCACAAAATTCACAACACGGGAGGGAAATCAGGCAAAAAAAGAGCATCTGGCTTTTATGGTCAAATAGGTATAGTCTACTGTGACAGAAGAGACTAGGGCTGGGTTCATTAACTATTCGTTAGCTCAATACCACATAGCACAAAGACATTTAGTTTATAACTTCATGTATTTTGCCTGCAACAGAGGTTGCTTTAGTTTTAGGCACCACCCTACGTTGGTTAGATTAACATTTCTTTAAAAGCCTCCTATTTATTTTCAGCTACAAACTACATGTGACTGAAAGATCACTTGACACTGCTTTCTCTGCTGAAAGTTAAACTGTAATTTCAAAGCCAGCTTGCCGAACACACAACATACACAAATGGAATTGCAGCGTGTAACTCCTAAGTATGATAAAATACAGCAGTGGTAAAAATGGGCAACGATAATGGCTCTGCTGTTCCTGAAATGCTGTGCTGCCATGGAAAGTCAGTAGGTATTGTAAGACCCAGAGCATCCTCTGTTCTGGGAAAGGAACTGTGATGGTGATGATCTTTTTTCAATATAATAAAATTGAGTGATTTCATAAGCCTATTTAATTAGTTAACCCTCATTAATACTTTTGTCCTAATTCAAGTCTATAATTTGAGAAAAGAAAGGAGAGAAAGAGGAACTGAAATGTTAAAGTAATTATGGAATATAAGCAGAAACTTCTATACCAGGCAGCTTTAGCCTCACTTCTAACTATCCAGAGACAACTTTCTACTGGGCTTTCTCTTTGCTCCTGCTGTACACTTCAAAGATCCAGTTGAAAATTCAGCTCTTTTAACAAATCAAAGCATGCTGGCAATCCCACCATAAGTCAAAGGATTCTTAACTTGGTCAAATCTTTAAGTTATCACACAAAAGTGGTGCTGACAGACCTATTTTATTTA
>NW_026561385.1:0-67329 GCF_028858705.1 Grus americana | reverse complement strand
AACCTAAAATCTAGTTATATGGGCAAGGAAGGAGTGTGTCAGATTTGCAATTCATGATGCAGAATTCTGGTCATACATTTTATAATTCACATTGCTTAATTTTGTGTATCTAGTCATCATGAACATACATTGTAATTGACTTCATGCTGCTTTTCTATCAAGCAGGAGAGAAGTGACCATAAGGGACCAGCTTACACTGAAATGAATACATAAAACATTAGTCACATATACATGTGTTTTGAAATCATCGCTGTATTTTGGCAGTAACCTAAGAAACTAGGTATAATGCCACCCAATTAACAAACTAAAGAATTCACTAGTAGAAAAAAAGACCCCACTCTCAAATTGTCTGTCAGATCTAAAAACCTCCCTAAAATGATTTTAAAATAAGATGAAATTAGGGATAACTGCAAAGTATAGCATTAATGTCTATATAAAACAGGTATGGAAGGATAGCCTGCCTACACCATTTGAAAGCTGCATATACACTAATCTAGCACTTCATGCTTTCTGGATGTGCTTAGAGTCGGTGGCCCAGGATCTGATCACATTTATGTGGGTTTTTAGAGAGGCTGCTCGCTGCAGACCCTTCTCCTCTCACTGCACTCTTTAGCCCAAGAGCTGGTTTCTGATAGCAGATGAGCTCTCCAGTGGCTGGGCCTGCCCTGCCTTGACTGTCTCTGTGTTGGGCAGTTTGGTTTGCCCGGATGAGTTTGCTCTTTCCTCTGGTTGTGATGAGGAGCTAGGATGGCCAATTGGTTGCATGCAGAGTAGCTCAGAGCTCAAAATGTTTTAGAAAGCTTGGTAAAGTTTTCATGTCTTTCACAGCCATCAAGTTTCAAATTCGAGATGAGTAATTAAAAAAAGAGTGTGTTACTTGTACGCTTATATGTAGTAGGACTATACACACATCTCTGTAATTAGCCATAGGCACTCAAAATTACAGACGTAACCATGCATTAAAGGAAGGACATAGCTCTGATCGAATCTTGCATTCACAATCACATTCCTTCTTGCTTAGATTTCAGAGCCTGTTGTCCAGACAGGTTTTGTTGGGCACCTAATTAGTAGTTAATCAAAAGCTCCTGCTGTGAATTGCTTCACAGCTGTGCTGGCATCTTAGCTGCTTGGTATGTGTTCCTTGACTGCACAGAGATGAAGGCACAGGAGCTGAAGTAGATGCTTTTTCTCCTTTATGGATCTGACATAACTAAAGCAGCTTCCAAAATAAAATCACCTCAGGATGCATTGGTTATCTGACTTCTGTGTATTAAGAGCAAAATTAGTCTTGAAACATGTAAGTGGAAAAACAGCCTTGTGTTAATGGCAATGATAGCGTAATATATTCTGAGATGAACTCACTGTTTTCTCTTTCCTTTCCAGATTTTGGCAATCATTTCCATCATGTTTATCGTACTATCTACAATTGCCTTGTCCCTTAACACACTTCCTGAACTACAAGGCGTGGATGAATTTGGGCAGACCACAGATAATCCCCAACTTGCCCATGTGGAAGCAGTGTGCATTGCATGGTTTACAATGGAATACCTCTTGCGGTTCCTATCCTCGCCTAAGAAGTGGAAGTTTTTCAAAGGCCCGTTGAATGCTATTGATTTGCTAGCTATCTTACCGTACTATGTGACTATCTTCCTCACAGAATCCAATAAAAGTGTACTTCAGTTTCAAAATGTACGACGAGTGGTCCAAATATTTCGGATTATGAGGATACTCCGGATTCTAAAGCTTGCCCGGCACTCAACGGGTTTACAGTCCTTGGGGTTTACACTGAGGAGGAGTTACAATGAGCTTGGATTACTCATCTTGTTTTTGGCCATGGGCATTATGATCTTTTCTAGTTTAGTGTTTTTTGCAGAAAAAAGATGAGGATGATACAAAATTCAAGAGCATTCCAGCTTCTTTCTGGTGGGCAACAATCACCATGACAACAGTAGGCTACGGAGACATCTACCCCAAAACACTTTTAGGTAAAATAGTAGGAGGACTGTGTTGCATTGCTGGAGTGCTGGTGATTGCTCTTCCCATCCCAATTATTGTCAATAACTTCTCTGAGTTCTACAAAGAGCAGAAGAGGCAGGAGAAAGCCATTAAGCGCAGGGAAGCTCTTGAAAGAGCAAAAAGGAATGGCAGTATTGTCTCCATGAACATGAAGGATGCGTTTGCCCGTAGTATAGAACTCATGGACATTGTGGTTGAAAAGAACGGAGAAAGCATAGCCAAAAAGGATAAAGTTCAGGACAATCATTTATCTCCCAGCAAATGGAAATGGACCAAGAGAACGCTCTCTGAAACTAGCTCTAGTAAATCTTTTGAAACTAAGGAACAAGGATCTCCAGAAAAAGCCAGGTCATCTTCAAGTCCCCAGCACCTGAACGTCCAACAGCTAGAGGACATGTATAACAAAATGGCAAAGACTCAGTCCCAGCCAAACCTTAATACTAAAGAGTCAAGTCAGCCTGGAAAGCAAAAGGAAGAGCTAGAAATGGAAACCCTTCCCGGCCCTATGGTGCCTTTGCTGACGACTCGTGCTGATGGGATCATTGACATGAGGAGCATGTCCAGCATCGACAGCTTCATAAGCTGCGCAGCGGAGTTCCCTGACTCTGGCAGGTTTTCCCACAGCCCACTGGCTACCCTTCCCTGCAAAAGTGGCATTAACATGATTCAAGAGCAGAGCAGGCCAGAGGGGAGTGGTGCCAGATTTGTGGAAATGAACCCAAGTTCTGAAGGCAGCCATCGTTCTGCATTTTTCATAGAAAGTCCCAAAAGCTCCATAAAGGCCAGTAACCCGTTAAAACTAAGATCTCTGAAAGTCAACTTCATGGAAGAGGACACCAGCACATTAGTACCAGCATCAAATGTACTGAGAATATATCCAGAGCCTCTCAAGAGCCGGGGAGCTGCTGCTGCTGCCACAGATACTTCCTTACTCTCTGACAGATCTCTCATGAGCCCAGAAACCTCAATCTACACAACCGCGAGTGCAAGAACACCCCCAAAGTCACCAGAGACGCAGACAGCCATAGCTTTCAACTTCCATGATGCTGGTATACACAAATATATAGATGCTGACACTGATGATGAAGGTCAGCTGCTTTATGATTCAAGTCCGCCCGGAAATGTGAGTCCCAAGTACAATGTTAGAAACAGTGGCTATCTAAAGCAAAAGGACAATGTTTATAGAACAGAGAAGAACCATCTAGAAGCTGCTGCTTTACCCACCTCCCCCAAGCTGATAGGGCAAAACTGCATTTACTCTATGGAAGGTATCACTGGAAGAACCCAGGGCAATCAGGAGACTGTCAGACTAGAAAATCACATTTCCCCAGAAGTCCATGTATTACCAGGCAGCGGAGGACATGCTAACACACATGATCAAAGCATCTGAGATGGGCTCCAAAAGAACTTACTGAAAGTTTAAAGGAATGTCTTTACTGTCAACACAAAAAAAAGAGCTTCTGCATGGCATGAACTTGGCTGAAACAAGCCACTTGTTTCTAAGTCTGGGGGAGGTCCAGTGTGGGTTTGTGAAAATGTCCTTCTCTGAAACAACTCTAAAGACGTTGCCCACATCGGTCAAAAAATAAGGATTGCAAATCATGATCGCACATTGATCTCCTTTCATGTTGTCCAGTGAAGCCAATGTGACCAAATATCCATCCATTCCCCTTGAACGCTAGAGCTCCTTTTGGAAATAGTAACATCTGATTTGCATTAGTTCCATAAAGGATGCCAAGGCAGCCAGATTTGAACTCTGGAATAAATTGCTGGGGTTGGTATAAAGGTATCAAAACCACAATGCTCACTGCTTCAGGGCAGCTGTTCCCCATCTACAGCTTTCTCTGATGGATATTATGTCTAAAGGTAACAGGGAACACTTGCATTATTGGAAAATCCAAGCGAAAACCATTTAAAACAAATAACGGTCTAGAGAAACCAATTATTAAAATGCTCTGTGTGTCTTTAACAATACATATCCTGTAGGACCTGATGTTTTCTTTTGAAATATCAGCAGGGTGAGTTGCACCACTTGTATCTAATTCCAAACATCCCCTGGAACATAGTGAAACTTGCACTTACCCTCTGCTAAAAATTGATACCTGCCCCAGGGCCAGCACATGGCCCTCAGGGGACCCACAGCCCACGTTGGGAATGTGTGAAGGAGCCATGCAGAAGCAGGACTCTCCGGAGGCATCGCAGCCAGACCCCCTTCCTGGTGCCAGGGAGCATAGGGCTGGAAGGAGAGCTCAGCTCTCGCCCTACCCCTCCACGGAAGGGAGATGCTCGCTGCCCTGCCCCGCAGGGATGGCCGAGCGCGGCGGCGGCGCTAACGCTGCGGCTGTCCCCTGCGGTACATGCCGGGGGAACCGGGATGGCTCCCCGGGCCTCCCCTTCCCGCCTGCACGCTGACTTGAGGCATCAGCCAAAGTCTCGCCCTTGGCATGGGAGAGGAACCGGTCAGTCTGAAGCTTTTTGCGTCCGAGTGGCGCAGTGAAAGATATGCAAGCGTTACATAAATATGCAAAAAGAGGGATTCGTTAGCGACCCACCCCGGGCCTGGCTGTGCTCTCTCTCGTGAGGAGGTCGGGCAGGAGAGGCTCCTGCAAAGCTGCGATGTGAAGCAGCCGCGAGAGACGGGAGCATCAGGCCTGATGTTTTAATAACATCCAGTCATTTTTAAATGAAACAAGAAAAAAAAAAGAAAAAAAAAGGTCTGACCATTTTAAATGAACAGAACTAGCAGCCACCAGCCTAGGTTTTTAAAATATTATTGTTTCAATAAAGTTATGTCAAATTGTGTAGGAAATAATTTGTCTTGGGTTTTTAATCTCGGGGGGGGAAAGCACTTTACGTTGACTTTTCGTTGTTGTTGTTGCGATGCTGGAGTAGGATAGCTGAGTGTAACAATCAAGCACTTTAACCAAGCACTATTTTAATTTGTGCCTCCTGTTGTGACCGTGATTTGTTACACACCTGTAGCAAGTCACAACCTGTCCTGTGATAACTGTGATGGTAATCTTTTATGTTGTTTTCTGTTTCTACTGTAAAACTCAATTGTAAATAACTGTCAATGAGCGTTACCTGACTCATTTCTAAGTACCTGCCAGGGGTGTGTAACGATCTGCATGCGGCAGGTCTGGGGACATTCTGAGAGACGGGACGTGGGAGCGGAGGCGCACAGGTGGGAGGAAGACCCTGAGCTGCTCGAGTCCGCTGCGTTTTGTTCCTTCCTATTGTAAAAAAAAAAAGCCGTCGGTTAGTCCTGAATGTAAATGTCTGTCCGTCCAAGCTGTACAGTACTTCTGTCTGTAATCCATAATAGTGAATGCAGCATGTACGGACAAAAGCAATAAGCACATATATGTTTTAGGAACTATTCTGGGTTACGATGATAGCTTTGTTAGGTCTCTCCTTGGCAAAAACTGTACACGCATTGGAGTTAACTCTGCTCTGCTCAGCCAACCCCATCCCCGGGCAGTGGGATGCAGCCCGAGGTACCCGCTCAGATGTCGCCCTTGCATCCCAGCAAGGCAAGACCCTGGGGAAGTTGTGAGTAAGACCTGAGCCACAACCTCAGGAATTAGCCCGTTGATTCTGAAAGAGACCTCATGCCATGCAAAGAGTGATGTGGGAGGTACTCAAAATAAGTTCAAGGCATCTATACGTGCAAATGATACCCTCCAGAGTATTTACACAGGGCCAGTTCCTGAGGTTTGTTAGCTTTTACTCTGCCTTCACTCAGCCAAAACCACCATTCCTCTGAGTGGGCTCTTTGCCTGGTGAAGGACTTTAGGATTTGGCCATAGTAAATACAAGTGTACTTAGAGGAACTGCTGTATTGCTGAGATACTAGTTAAGATTTACAAAAAAGGAAAGTGACTCTCCATAAGATAAGCTTTAAGTATTGATTTAGTCTGTGGCTTTCCGAGGCCATAGAGAGGCAACGAGAAATTTTAGAGAACAGTCTTAACATAATCTCTGTGTTTCAGTGATCATTCATGTCTGCCATCAGCACAAATGTAAAAAGAAGAAAAATCAGGGAAAACTTTTTTGATAAAGCAACTAATAGCGATTTCCAAGTTAAATATTTTTAGAGCTGATGCTTTCATGTGGAAAAAAAGTCATATTTTACATATCACGAAAGTGAACATACTTAAATATAGCCATATAGTGTAGTATTTACCACACTCTCATCCCAATTGATGTATTTGGTTTATAGATGGCACTGACAAAAATGTATAGATCAACAATTCTATCATTTTTTAACTGTTAATCAACTGGTGCAACTCTCCTTGTAACCAAAGGCCCTCTGTCTGCCTTGTGTGATCACTCACGACACACACCTTATATCATCTATTTAGTCCTACCTTTAAAGTAGCATTTTATTGAGTCACTTTTGAAATCCAAATTCAAAAGTATCATTGAGAATCTACCTTTTAAGTCAGAATAGCCAAAGTCCTATAGATTTCTTATAGAAAGCAAATAATTTAAAATTAAGCATATAATATGCTTGAAGAGCATTTCTTATTTGTGTATGAAGATGTAGCTCTCATTTTGTGCCCAGTTAAAAAGGAAGTATGTTTAATTTATTTTAATGAAATAAAGCCTGAATATGAAGTATGTATCTATATATGTGTGTGTGTGCATAATACACATATATAATGTAAGCACTGGGAAATCTACTCTAACATAAAGCTATGGTAGACTAAATCTGTACTCATTACAAAAGGAAAGGCAGTGCTTTGAAAACATAATGCTCACCGAATCCTATAGACACTAGAAAGACAATTTCATTTTATACTTTCTTTGATACATGTTTCCCAAAGCTCATAACAGTTGGGGAAAATATGCAAGATCTCTTGCATTGAGCTAAAGCGTGCAGTTTAATCACTGATATTTGGCATTCAGGTCTGCGAATTTACTGTGTGTCATGTATCAAGCAAGCTGACAAGAGTTTTACCTGCTGCCACTGCAGAAGACATCATATCTGAAAGGACTACGTATGTGTGATGTCTGCGCTTGCTTGTATCTTACGCCATCAACATCGGTTTTAATACATATATCTAAATATATATATTATATATATATAAAAAATATATATATATATGCATGGAAGGAATGGGTGCGGTTTTCTTAACCAGGAGGCAAAGATCCTTTGAGTTTTAGTGCTGAACAGAGGAAAATAGCAGTCACATTGCAGTAGATTTCTCAGTGCCTTTTCTTAGAAACTTCACCTAAGCACACTTATGAGGGGAAAAAAAAAAAAAAAACAACCAAAACAGTCTTTGTGAAACCCACATTTTGCTGAAAGGTTCGAGAGTCAATAAAGGTAGAAGATGAAAAAATAAAAAAAAAAAAAAAGAGGAAGCAAAAACCCGTGGAACGCACATTCCCTTCCTGAACATGCTGTGTGTCAAATGTTGGGGAATATCTATCTGTGCAAATCACGCAGAAACACATCCGAGGCGGTCGGTTTCTTTGGCAACTATGGCTGTGATAAACTGTAGCCTTTTCTTCCCTTGCAGCTAATAAGATACACATTTCTAAGGAAAACAGTATTCTCCGCTGTAAAATTGTAATGTATTGTTAATATTTGTACCTATTGTATATTTATGTCTTAACAGAATTATGACTGGTACAGTTTATAGTAAATAGGAAGGGTATTTGAAACTCATTGCAAGACAAGGTTTCTAAAGCCAAGTTCTCTCTCTGTCAGTAAGCTCCACATAACATGAGCTCCAGTCTTTTTAACGCCTCATTTTAAAGTGAATAGTGGAATTACTGAATGAAGTAGCGAAGCGATGGAGACCGTGTGGCACTGATGCCCTCCTGTGCAGCTCAGTTGGGAGCGAGATGGGGAGGTGGGCTTCCCCGGCAAATCCAAATTAGCTCCAACTTCTTCATGTTTGGTCAGTCACTTCTGCTTACGGTAATCAGACTGAACAAGTGTTACCTTAGGTCGCTTTAGGATCACCCACTTGGGGAGAATATGGCTTTAAATAGTTCTGGAATAAAGTACAGATGTTCTAGTTACCTCTGTACCTCCTGTTTGCCATTGTGTTGGCTTTATAAGTATCTGATGTATGGAAAAGTCATGTGACTTTCATGCATTCCAGAGTAGTCTATTTTTCTGTTCAGATTTAAAATATATATATATATATAAAAATATATATCTGTATTTTTAGCAAATTTATAATAGGGCAATCGAGTCAGATTTCCTCTTTTTGTATTACAGAATAATATATTAGATGCTTTCTCGGTGTTCATTTACATAGCTGATCCCCTAACCTTTTTGTTGTCGTTATTTTCTTTTGTTCTGAAAAACACCTGCAACATCCCTCCTGGAAGTATGTCTGTGAAAGGTCACCAAGTTTGTCTGATGTTGTCATGTTTTCGTATTTTCCTGTTTGTGGTACTTAAGATAACCAGGAGCGGCTATGGAAACTAAGAGGTTCCTTCTGAAAAGCACAGAATGGGCCAGGCTCTGCCCTCGGTTATGGCAGTGTAAATGTCAGTGAAGGCCACTGGCTTCAGTGTTAGCCACAGCCTGGACTTCAGTGTTTTTCCAGAGTTACGTCGATTAAGCTGAGAGCATAAAGAAGAGATGGGATTTGAATCTGACTGTCCTAGTAATTATGATGGAGTTGGGATAAGCATCAAAATTCATATTCTTATTTTAAGGCAGTGGCGTGACAGTGCTCAGGCAAAGCTTCCACCTTCAGGGGAGTTTTACTTGGGTTAAAACAGATGAGTCAAGACTTTCATTTCCCACTGGGTTTTGGAATCTATATTTTCAGTCCCAGACAAAATCAGGAAATGAGGAAAAAATTATGGGGGAATGAAAAACCTGAATGTACACGTTCAGAAAGGGACGGGATTTAGATTTGGTTATGCTAAAGTCCATCCATGTACCTGCTTACTTAATGATCTTCCTTGCTGTTTTACAGCTCTACTATCATCACATAAATTGAATAAAAAGTCCATGAGATAAATGTGCATCCTGAAGCTATCTCATGGCCTGTTGAAGTTTAGCATGACAAAGCGCTTCGGACCAGCTCTGTAGTTCTGGCACAAACATTTCTTTTTGAATCCTCCCAGCAGTCTGGTCAGTGACTGTCCTTTTTCCAGAGATGGAGTTTCGGTCCCATTTCCTTTTGTTTGCTTGTGTGATTTTTTTTTCTTATATGCCCATCACACTAGCCACTAAACCCGAAACAGAATTGATTTGGGAAAACGTGTTTCAAGAAGTCCAGATACCACATGAATGAACAGAATAACTAGCAGACACAGTTTTGCGTGTGATTATGTATCAGCAAGACCCATTCTCACATGAAGATATTAAAACTGGGTGGGATTTTTCTTTTTTTGAAAGCACTTAATGCAATAGCCTGCCATATCTATCATCAATGATCACATAAATCCCTTCAAAAGGCACCTTCCATAGCAGTAAGTTTGTTTGAGCATAGTCTGCAAAACCTTAGAAAGGTTCTAGTCAGACCAGTCTTAAATTCGCCCCTGCAGGTAGCTCTCCCACACCACGACAAAACCGACCCAAATACCAACCAGCCCTTCAAAGAAGAGACATTTATTTTCCAGCATGTGTTTCGCACCCCGTGCTGATCAGATTTAGGGTCTTGCACTGAAACTTTGTCTTGGTCAGACAAAGGAAACCTTCGGAAAACTGAAAGTCTGCATTCAGGGTGTGTATCCCCTTTGTTGCTGGTGTTACCTAAGCCACAAATAAGTGTCCTTTGACACCAATGGTAGGGTGCCACAAGTGTTCATATCTGTAAATACTACTCAGAATTTTGCTTTGCTTGATTCTGGCTTTATCGCACAAGAAGTCTTCAATCTAGAGGCTTAGAAAAGAAAGCTTAATTTTGCTTTTTAACTAGAAATAATACTATTGATACTCTGTAGGACTGAATAAGGTTTAACCTTTGACATTTTTAAAGGGGTCTTTTCAAGACTGTAGCGACACTACCTTCAAAAAAACCCCATCAGGCTAGGCTCAGTAAAAAAGACCCACCCAAACTAGAGCCTTGTGGAAGCCAGGGAGTCAAATTTGCATGAAATGCCAAATTCTTTGTTGCTGTAAGTAATAGCGCATTAAGGTCAATGGAACTGTGCCCTGTTTAGCCCAGTAAAGAATTTGGACCCATATCTCTAAAAGGTAATGGAAAACTAAAAGCTCCGTATGACCTCAGGGATGGAGGTGTCTGTCCACAGCACCTACGAGAAAACCAGTGGGGTGAGGGAACGGGAAACAGAGACAGGTCAGTGAAAGCCTGGAAAAGGAGGGAATCCTTCAGGCAAGAGACTGATAATCACATCATCCCAATGTTGGCCGAGCATCCCTCCACGTGAGCTCACTCTTCGTGGGCTTGATGCCGCAAGCGATGTCCCAGACTCACAGATGACCGTCCCTACAGCAGGACCACAAGCTCAGCCACACAGTTCAACGCTGTCAGCCCTCGGTCCAAGGACTTACTGATGCTGGGAGGACGCTACCGGCGGATGGGCCATCAGTTACCTTTGACTGTGTCACAACCTCTGGTCCTACTGGTAATCTCCATTTAAGACCATTACAGCATTCATCAGTTGTTCTCTACTCTCCGTATTTCATTTCGGAGCTCTGCCCATTATGCCTCTTCCTCCTTTTATGTTTCACTGCCCCTAAGTACCATTAGCCACATGTTGACTTATGCAATCACTGGGATTTATTTTGTTTATATCAGTTTTGTGGGCTTGTGGCACAGATGGACAACATTCCCTCTTCTCCCTCTCTCCTCCCTGCCCCCCATTCTTTCTGGCTTTTTGGTGGTGGGTGCAGAAAATTGCTTTTGCATTGAAACATTCCCCACTGGTGTGGTGGGGGTGGGTGGTCGTGGGAGCAGCATCTCCAAGTACTTTGAACTTTGAAGCCATGATACTGCAATCAGAAAGGCCAGCCACAGCTACCAACCAAACTCGCTTTCCAACTAGATTAGCATTAAAAAATATCCCCCAACTTACTGCAGCAGAATCCTGCTTTTTAACCAGGCCAGTGAAGCAGTTGCTGAATGGGGAGAAAACAATGAGGCACTGTTGCAAGTGCTGTTTAATGACGACCCCATGCCCACGGAAGGATGCTGGCACGGTCTGTCACTGTGCTGTGCATTGTGACTGCTCAGTGTTTCACAGGGCCGGGGAACAGCCTCAAGTCTTCCTTCTCCAAACACACAGGATGGCTGCTGGACCTGCATAGTGGCCCGTAAGCCCCAGGGCAAGGGCTTCCCAGTGAAACCTCCAAAGTCGTGAGCATCCCTAGTCATTAAAGGATAAGAAAGTTGTGGAGTTCCCTTTAAAAGAAAACTGTATTATTTAACAACAAATAAAACTGGAAAAATACAAGTTTCCTGTGGCTCTGCTAGTACATGTGGATCAAATTGCTTCTGTATCTGGAGATTAAAACCAACTGTGACCCAGCTTGAGAAAGGGCAGAACATATGACAGGTTTCTCCATTGCCTTGCACTTCAGTAATTTTTTAACCTGCACAATGGGGAGGCAGTGGGGAATCCAATCCAGCATGTCTGTAATGAAGGGCGGTGCTTCATGCCTCTGCCCTATAGCCCAGCAGATCCTGCACATCTTGCGCAATCTCTTCTTTGGTTTATATTGGATAGACTCAAGGGGCAATGCGTCAGCAGATGTTTTCTCCCTATTTAAGCAATGTTTCAATACCCTGGCATTTTGGGGTGATTACAGCAACATTAGCCATATACTAGTGTACTTAGAGTCTTACATTTTTTTTTGTAACCTTGATTTAATCATTCTTTGTTGGAAGTTTATTGACCTCTCCAGCTGTTTCCGTAAACAAATTATTAAAAAAAAAAAAAAAAAATCAGTGTCTTTATATGCATGTAGTAGTATGGAACTGTGATCAATGTGTGACATTCAGAAACTGTACTGTCTTGTAAAATATGTCCAAATGTCTAAAGATTTTAAAGCAATGGTCCCTTACTACAGACTACAGAAATAAATAAAAAGGTATGGATAAAACCAAAGCCTTTATTTGCTCTGTTTCATGGTCATATATATTGGCCAAAAATGTAACTAACATCAGTTGGCACTGAGTCTCTGCTTTAGCTCATTGGGGTTGACAGCAGGTTTAGACATATGTTATTTGCTCACGGATAAGGCCGTGATTCAGAAAAGCAGTGGTGAGCTTGACACCTCCTGGTTTAAGTCTGACAGATTGAGTGCATAAACCCGTGGGCTTCAGGCCTCACCCTCTATGGACAAAATCTACCTGCATCTCCCATAGTCACAGCTGGGCTCAGGGACCAGGGCATCTCCCTGCCCCTCTGCATGGACCAGGGATGTGCAGCACACGGGGAGATCCCTGTCACACGCACAGCACCTGGAAATTGGCATCTGGATCGTGCGATTGTGCAGATGCAGAACCAGATGCAGACAGGAGAACAGCCGAAGTTTGGAGACAAAGAGCTTTGGGTGTGAAAACTAGACAAACAGGTGCTTTTGCTGCTACTTGAGGCAAAAACTTGGACTTTCTTCTAGAGCCACTGTGGTTTTCCTCTCCATTAGATTAAGCAGTGGGTTGGTTAAATTATGCAACTCATCAGAGCAAAGGTAATTTAAACTGCTCAGGAATATCTTTGTTCAGTTGATTACATCAAAATTTTTTTTATACTGAAATGAAGTTTCCGTAAGTCTTCAAAGCTTTAATCTGAACTCTCTGATTTATGGATTCTTTAATTTATGGCCATTTTAAAACGTAAAAAGAACAAATAAGCACACATTTCTACCCAGACCGACCGTTTGTGCCGTTCTGCACTCCCCACACCCTCACAGAATTTCTGCACATACGAAAAAGATTAAGTGCACAGCTCTCCATCTTATTTTATACAGCCACCACATTTGCAAATGGAAACCAGAAAGTTAAATGCACAAGCGGACAAATCTCGCAGAAGTCCTGCATAGTATTTAAAAGGCAAGTTTCTGCATTTACCTGCGTTCATTTTCAGTCTAGCAAGATCTTTTAAAGAAAAAATCTAAATGATGAGCCGAGTGTTTCATAACAAGCAGTGACAATGACATCTAATAAGATTAAGGCACTGAACTTGAAGAGAAGTTTATGAATGAAGAACTAGGAAGTGGAGAAATTCCTATAACGTATGTCTTCCACTTTCTGCTAATGATTTTTCTTGTTATTTGCCTGCCAGCCTGAGCATGCAAGCTCCTGAGTTATAATCCAGTATCTGTAATTATACTGTCCAAGGAGGTTTTCTCTATGAATTGATTCACTTCATCAAGTCAATTAAAATAATGCCTATCTCCTGAGGCATTGTGGTTCATTATTGTGTGCCAAATCTATAGATATGAAATATTTCTGCCCTAGTTGACATATACTACAGAAACTCTTCTTCGCTTTGCCTAGACCCTACACCCCACATCCCCTCAGACCTGTTACTTGCAAGTGCTTTATGCCAAGCCAGTGCACTAACTAACAGGTTAAACTAAGCCACAAGGCAGAAGCACTAGGTGGAAAGCAGGATCCCTCCCAGCCCACGTCACGGGTGGCAGCTTGGTAACCACAGAGCGGTCGCTGCCTGGTCAGCACTGGCCTCAGTGTTACTTCAGGCACCAGCTGCCAAACGTTACTGGGGCCAAGATCAGGAGATTTATTGTTCTACCAACAACAAAAAGCATTTCCCAAACTTTACACAGATTAATGAAATGCAGCAGCTTTTTCACATATCTAGTCTCCCGGCCTTCATCTCCTCCAGTCCACGTCCTCAGGCAATCTCTCCTCCCTGGCTCCATCAGCGACTATCTCTTCCTCCCCACTTGGATGGATTTTCCTGTGATATGTCTTATTAAGTCTATACAAGGCACGTTTTTGGTTTTTTTCCTTGTTACACACGGTCCTCTGATCCTACAAAATCACTGTATCTGTTTTCCCAACACCCAGAGCAAGCCAATGTCTGCCTCCACCAAGCAAGACGACAGCCAATAATACCAAAGGTTAATCAAACAAAACCATCTGGCGAGGGAGTGCACACCCCGAGTCAGGGCATTAGAGCCCCAGTGACGCCCCCCCCCAGCCCCGAGCACTGGTAGGGTTCATCCAGCTCTTCCCCATCACCCCATAGGGCAGACGGACCCAAGAAGAGCAGCACAGGTGTGAGGGCACACCACACAGAGCACAGGCAGCCCTTGCCAGTGCCCGGGTGCTCCTTGCTGTATCTGCATCAGCTGCCTCCACAGCCTGATATCACAGCACTGCGTAGTGCTTTACATCATAAAATTAAACACAAATGTTAAATCCGTACTAGAGAATGATCTGGCGAGTGAGTGCTGTGCTTTGTCTGGCCATTGGGCACTTTACTGTGTTACTTTAAATTCTCTCTTTAATAAACCCAGTAGAGTTTTTCCAGAGTTTAACTTGGTGTGCAGTGCTGCAAGTTTGGTTGCTGAAAGTACAGATGGTGCAGCACGGCCCTCGCTCCTGGAGATGTCACTGCCTTCTCCAGGGAAGTTTCTGCTCCCATGTAACATCATATGGTGGCACCAAAGCCAGGTAGGATGTTTAGGCATTTCAGCACAGATGAACATGAGGAAAGGTTCGGTTTTCCAATATATTTGGATCATTTCAGAAGAGTCAATAACAATTTAAATAATTTACAAATTTTTTTTTGTAGGAAAATCTCTGCTTATCAAATATGGATTAGATTCTTCCATATTGTTTCCTTCTACCTACTTACCCTCCTTCCTACTTTCTGGAAGGAAATTGAGCTACCAAGAGATGAGACATCATTATTATTCAGCAAGCAAGAGCATTTAGAGGTAACTTTGCCCCAGAGTATCATCTGCAACCATGCAGACAGAAGCTGAAACTAATGTGTCACAGCAATGAAAGTTTGTGGTTTCTAGTTAGAAACACAAGCACTGAGCATTAACATTAGCTTTGGAAAATAAGAGGCAATTTGCGCAACATTGCATCATACAATTTCATCCCTATATAATTAAACAATGAACCCATGTCTCTAATCTAAAGGTAGGCTTATGTTTTGCTATATCTGGTGCAATTTTTATAATGTTGGCAGACACATGGTTAACAATAATTGAAGCTAAAATGAATTGGTCTATGTGCTGAACAGAGAAAATACGTAATGTAAAATGCTGTTTTCATGTCTTGATGATAATTAGTCTTAAAATGAACTGCACAGTGATGCTGCTTCTAGCACTGTCCGTAACGGTGGAGAGGCAAACACTAGGGGACATTCAGATGGAGATTGATCCAGGCATGAGAAAGTGTAAATGTAAATTATTTAACAGAAATTAATTCCCATAGATGTTCATGGTCTAGTTTTACTCCTCTTTACAGGCAGATTTAATAGCCAGATGATACAATAAATTGGAGACATTACTTTCTGAATCATGAGAGACTGGAAAAGTCAAAAAAGCCTTAAAAAATTAAGTCCTGAAAGTGCAGGAGTCTGAGACAGAGCTTGTCAAATGCCTACAATGCTACACAAGCATGCACTTACCTTCCAAGCCTCTGATACCACTTGGTACTTGTGTGGCTGTATAGAAACTGCTGCCTTTCATTGCTGTGACCCCATCATAGCCAACACAGTGTGGATGACACCGGGCATCTAGCTGAGCATCTAGTGGGCTGGTCATGCTGACCAGCTGGGCTAGGTAAGGGAAAGAAGTCTTAGTCTGACATGTTATAGCAACTACATCCAAGTTCCTGAATACAAGCCGAAGGCAAATAATATGCCCATAGCTCTAACTCTTTTTTGTTCTGGTTCACTGGGATTTTTTTTTTTTTCTATGATTAGTCATTAAAAGCCATGAGCCTCTTGGAAGACAGCTATTAAGTGCTATCTAATAATACACAAAAAATTCGACCACTTTCTGAAGGCCTAATTGACCAGAAGAATCTGTGGTTTTCTCTGTTTGTTTTTCACATCAGCCATATTGGTTCCCACTAACGTTTTCTAGCAAACGTGTTTTTGAGGCATTTCAGTATGGAGTAGGATGTCTGCACAGAAAAAGCAGACCACCAGCTGCCCCACTGGGAATAAATGAGCACGTTAGCTGGGTTGACTTCAGCAGTTCAGAGCCTCTATTCCAGGAAACAGAGATTTCGTATAACAAAAATTAAGAGAAAGTGAAGGAAGGATTTTGCAAGTGCCTGTTTCCCAACTAAATGCTTTTGGTATTGCGGTGTGAGGGTGGATGAATGGAAGCTGCGATGGGATACTCTGCTGACTGGACGATGCGGAGAGCTGTAGGAAGACTTTATAGACATACTGGGGTACTTAAAGAGGATTTCCAGGACACCAAGCGTCCAATACTATGTTGCAGTTTGCTTAATATAAGCATACATTATGACCAGTTTGTGCAATTGGTACTCTCATTGAGACTTCCAGAACAAACTTGCAGAACAGCATTCCTTGGACTTTTTTTATGTATGTAAAGCAAAAGGCTTTATGGATGGGCAGTCATTTTCACCAGTGTTGCTATTATGAACTTCTAGGATGCCTCGATGGCCTTAGCATAATGGTGAGGCCTGAGAATGCCTGAGCTCTGGTCTTACATTTAACTCTGACCCTTTGTTGCTGAGCACCCTTCAGTAGGGAGAAGACACAGATCTATTTCCTAAGAGTCATTTATTAACATTAGTTAGTGATTCGAGAACTATGTAGTATATTTAGCAAGATAATTAAGAGTGCAGTACCAGGTAGGAAAACAGTTTTATGGAAAAAAATGCTCACATTGAGAATAAACAAAAAAATGCATTATTTTTGCCATATCTCATGTTATTCAGGAATTATTTTTCTGATTTTATTTCCTAGCCCTTTAGTCAGGGAATAAAATGAGAAATCTCTTGCTCTTTCTTGGTTAATTGCTCATTCTTATCCTGCTCCCAGAACATGTACCCCGTTCCTTAAACAGACACCTTGCCCTCTTATAAATAGCATGCTTCAGTACACACCGTGCAGTTCACCTGCAAAGCAACACCACTACCAACTGCAGAGCTGTATGGGAAGAAAAGATTGCTTTGACAGCAAATCAAGCATGTGAAAGTTAGAAAGCACTAGCACAGCAGTCGTGCTTTCGCCTGCTCTTCCGGCGGCTGGGCATGGCTGGAGGCAGGCTGCAGCAGTCATGCTCGAGCATAATGCATGAGCAAAGCGATGACAGTGCAAGAATTGCACAGAAAACCACAACTTGGATATTTTCTGACATTGCAGGTTTGTATTTTGCAAGTGAAATAAATAATACCCAGATGTACAAATGGGTAGGAGTGGGGGTTCCCCACTCCCTCCCCCTCTCCACCCGGAGACAGAGCTGCCCACGAGCCCTTGTTCAGAGCAGTTTCCCTTCCACAGTCACTGTCCCAGCTGGTTTTGAGTTCAGCATCCCCCAAGGCTTACTTAGAGCATGAAATGTGCGGGTTTTAGCTTTTTCACTGACTCTAGTGAGACACCGTGCATTTGCTTTGCCACCGCGGCAGGGAGGAGCGTTACCCTGCATACTAGCGACACCGCCCGGTCATCCCACCGCGGTGAGCGAGCAGAGCCCTGCCACGCCAGGCGCGGTTGCCACCCCGCACTCAGCTCTCTTCACCCATCCCAGCCCACATCAGCGGCCATGAATCACACCACAACAACCTCCCGGCATACCCACCCCTCTGAGCTGATGCCCAGTCTCTGTGCACGGTGAAAAGTTACAATCTCTGTTTCACAGATCAGGAATTTTACCGCAACTGAGGCCGAGAGGTGCTGGCTGCCTGACTTCAGCTCATGCCAATGCTCACTGCTTCTGAAAATTAACTTCTGAATAGCCAGAACAGGGGTGCGAGCGTCCCCAAAGATACCAGATGTTTATGCCAGGAGGGGCTGGGGGTATTCCCAGGGGTAGGATTGCAGACTTCCGGGCTGCTGTCTTGAATATTAAGCATCCTTCCAAGAGGAAGAAACCTAACTGCCCCCCCCCCCGCCATATTGGAATAAGAAGCCCACATTCTGGACGTATTAAGTCTGTGTCTCTCTCTCCTGTTGTATCTCCCCTATTAGCTCTCCCTTCAGAAAAGAATTTCTCAAAAGTTTTTCAAAAGCTTTTTTAATATCTTTATCTGCCTGAAACAAGAATTTTCTCCACCATGGGTGAACAAGCTAGGTGTCTCTCTTTTCCTGGCTGTTACTCAAGGTATAAGATCCATATCCCTACCACGAACCATGCTGGGACTTCTAATTGGGTTTTCCTCCCACTGCAACTCCCTCTACCATCTGTTTCTTTTTTTCTCTTGGATGACACATCCCTCAGTCACTGAGCAGTGCCACTGGGATGCCAACCCAACCCTGGAGACTCAGCAAGAGCAGCGTCTTTCCTCTTCCCCATGCCTTCGATGGCCACCAGCATCAACTCTGGGTGTGAGGTGGGTTTCCAAATCACCACGTTCCCATGTGGGGACAGGGAGGCGATGAGACACTAGTGGATTGATGTACTCCAGTCCACGTTCCTGGCTGGGTTTTAACTCCAGCTTGCCGGCAGGGTTTCTTTGAAAAGGAGGCAGAAACCCTACTATCTTTGAAGTCCAGAGCAAAACTCGCATTGCTCTCAGCAGGACCAGGGTCCTACCCTGCATTTTTAAATAGCAGCAGAGCTGTTTATGCTATGACATAAGTGATTTTTCTGCTTAGCTTGAAGTCACCGCTGTGCTTGCAGCAACCAGAAACTCTCCACGTCCCCAGCACTAACGAAGGCTCTGGAGCTGAGATAATTGGTTGCTCCAGGCTTCAATAGGATCCGGCCACTGTTTTCCACTGCTGCATCTAAGGAGATTACTACACTGTTGGAAACATGGCTACTTCTTCTGGCACAGACCCACGGTTATGTTAGAGTTGATCTACTGCAAATGGAAATACATAAGAATTTTAAATAAGTAAATAAGTGATGCTTGCTCATTGGGAAACTTGAAGTTAATGTTGCCTGCATCTAGTACCAGTGTTTTCAGAAGTAATTCATTAGCTGCAAAAATCTTCTTTCACACCTCAGGAAACAAAAAATTAGCTATTTTACTTTTCTTGTTAATTCCTCCCTTCAGTCTCCTCCTTCAGCATCCTCCCCTTTCCAAGCTGCAAAGTTGGGACATGAAGTCTTAAAGATAGAGTCCACAGAGACACATTTCAGATGAGCTCTTGGCCAGGTACCGTAAGATGGTACCTTCCACTAGTTCCTCTAGTAATACTTTACTCGTGCATAGGCCTTTCTGAGCAGGGTTTCTTGAACTGTCAGTCCCCACCTAACAGAGGAGCAGTAGATCATTTTCAGTGGTGGCCTCTGGCTGCCAGAGGCATGCTCCCCATACCTCAGCGGCTGAATACAAAAAGGCTGGTTGGATCAGCCAGTCTATTCTGCTAAAGCCAAAGCAGAGCCCCCGACACATAGTCTAGCACTCAGCCACAGGGCACCAATTTAGAGGGCTTACTTTTACCTGCAGTAAATCTAACAGTTCCATTTTCCATGGGGTGAGGAAGACCAAGGAAGATTATTTTCTCTCTGCACTTCAGCTCCTTTGCTTTTGCTCCCAGAAGAAAAGCAACACACGTAAATGAACGACAGGGGGAGTTTTGTAGATTATTTTCTTTCAAAGAAAATGCACCGAGGGTTGAAGTCAAGTCCTATTGGTTACTCCAACAAAAATGTTTTGTTCAGCCTCATAATTCCTGAGGAACATGAAGCTAAATTTCTTGCAATTTCAGGGCTCTGAAGAATCAAAGGTCTTTCTGAAAGTCTTGAAGAGCACCAAAGAGCTCTGTACCGGACTAGCTCTGCACCTACCTGGGCTGCTCGCTGCAAGCCTGGATGAACCTTTCTGTTTCTGCACAGAAGGGACACAGCTGTCGGAAGCCATCCCTGTCCGAGGCACCTTGAGTGCAGCAGAGAGAGAGCATATTTTCACCCCACTGCCTCTCTCCTACACGTCTCAGCTTTGCTCACAAACTCAAGGAACATCCTTTCTCTAAGGGCATGGAGTTGCTTTAATATCTAAGCAAAAGAAGATGTGAATGATTTACTTATTGTCCTGGAGAACACTTGGCTGAACTGCTCATCTCCAGCAAACATAATACACTCGATGCCATCTGCAGACAGCATTGCGTGCTGCTTTGTGTAACCATCATACCTACATCTCAGAGCAAGGCTGGGTTCGATTGCTGGGACATTAGCACCTATGCTAATAGCCAAAATTGCTTTCAAAGATAGACTGCAGTGTTTTGAATTTGGAGAAACATTGCTGTCCCTTTTAATTACAGAATTTTCTGTCCATAATGAGACAATTATAGGCAGTTCAATAGCTCCAAGTCATCAGCCTGCCACTGTATGAGAGTGCAATAGAAAAAGGCTGTCCCACCTCCCCCCTTCTTTTTCCCCTACCACCCACTAATGTCTTTAAGCAATTCACAAGTGTGTCATGCATATCCCTCTCCATTCTGGCAGAGATCCTAACAGCACTTGGATTGCACAAAACTTCCTCATGTATCCATTGCACTACTCCAGCTGTTGCACTTGAGGACCAAACTCCCATTTCAGTGACCTTCAGAGGGCAGCATGTGTGTAAATAACAGCAACACCTCACCTACTCAACGCTCTTCTTCACTTAAAGTATATCTATTTACCAATTTCATTCATATGTGTGGAGAGAGAGAGAAAATTTTGTCTCAGAAGTAATGTACTGCAGAAACACAGAAGCTGCCACACCAGACCAACGTCAGGCTATCTCCTCGGTGATCTTTTCACAAAGGTCAGTAGGTTCAGTGCTAGAAATGTTACTGGAATATGAACTGTTAGCTCAGCTTAGTGCTACACGGTATCTGAGCACTGGAGGGCTGTTTCCTTCCAGGTAGAAATCCTTTCAGCTCTTGAAACCGGAGCCTTTTAAACAGCATCAAATGTTATTATTGTAAGATTGCACGGCACTGCGAATAAATACTGCATTTAACATACCAATGTAATGAAGTACAAATCTCCGGTCAAGAATGAAAGTTTATTTAAGGCAATATAAAAATATTGCCATTAATCCAGGCTTCTTGTACCCTACAAACCGGGATTCTGGCGAGCAGTCATTGTAATTGAGATGAATTTAAAGGCCTACCCACATGCAGGCTGCCATTACATCTCTTTGCAGAGTCACGGGGTATCTTAAATGAGCAATGAAAATACTCCCAGTTCCCATGGGTCTACCTCTCTTGCAGATACTTCTTGCCTTTCCTTAGTGCACTTGCTTTTTAGATTTTCTTTCTATGTCTTCGTTTTAGTTCACTGTTGGTATTTTTAGATTTTTTTTCCTTAACCCCTGTTGCTTTTAAAATTTTCTGCCCACATTTATCCCATTCACTGTCTTGATTTTTTTAATTATTTCTCGGTTTTCCTTCGTGCTCTCAGGTTTTAATTTTTCTTTCTACATCTCTTTTAGTTTTGTCAAGCTCCCTATCCCTATTTTTAATAATTTCCTGCCTGTCATGTACCTCATTGCTTTAAAAATTTACTTTGTATGTCTCTGTTTACTTAGTTTGCTATACCTATTTCTATTTTTTTTACTTTTCCTAGTCCTCATCATGTTTAAAACATTCCACATCTACTTTTATCCCGTTTGACGTCTTTAGTTTTGAATTTTTTCTTGTCCTTCCTTTTGCTGCCTTTTAAAAACCTTTCTTTCCACGCGTCCATTCTAGTTTGCTGTCCCTATTTTTTCATCTGTTCATCCCTTGGCTTTTACTATTTTGTTTCTAAGTCTACTTTTATCTACTTTGAGGTGCCTATTTTTAATTTTTTTCCTGTCTGTCCTGTACCTCATTGCTTTTTTAATTTTTCTTTCCATGATCACTTTTATCAACAGGCCTATCCTTTTTTAATTCTTTCCTGTTTGTCCTTTAACGCATCGCTTTTAAATTTTCTTTTTATGTCTCCTTTTATCCAGTTCACTGTCTTTATTTGTTATTATTTCTTGCCTTTCCTTAGTTCCCTCGCTTTTTAGATTTTTCTGTCTATGTCTTTGGGTTGTTTTAGTTCGCTGTCCCTATTTTTTAATTCTTTCCTCTCTTAATCTCTTGGCTTTTCAAAATTTTGTTTATATGTCTACTTTTATCAAACTTCCTATCCTTATATTCTATTTCTTTCGTGGTACATGTCACGTGCCCCGTCGCTTTTAAAATGTACTTGCTATGTCTACTTTTATCTAGTTTCCTGTCTCTATTTTTTAATCTTTTCCTCTCCATCTCCATGACTTTTAAAATGTACTTTCAATGTTTCCATTTAGTTCTCTGTCTTTATTTCCTTTTTTTTTATTTACCTCCCTAATCCCCATCGCTTTTAATATTTTCTATGTGTCCTTTTATCCAGTTCACTGTCTGTATTTTGTAATTTTTTTCTTGTCTGTTCTTTACATCTTTGCTTTTTAAATTTTATTTCTATGTCTGCATTTTACTTCCCTGTCCTTATTTTTTGATTTTTCCCCTTCATTTTCATAATCCATTATCTTAAAATGCCCTTTTTATGTCTACTCTTATCCCATTCACTGTCTTCATTTTTAATTTTTTTCTTGTCTTTCCTTAGTGCCATCGCTTTTTAAATTTTCTTTCTATGTCTAGTTATCAAACTCCCATCCCTATTTTGTAATTCTTTCCTGTCTGTCATGAAGCACATTGGTTTTAAAATTTTATTTCTATGTCTACTTTTACGCAGTTCACTGTCCTATTTTTTCAATTCTTTACTCTCATAATTCATTTTGAAATTTTGTTTCTCAGTGTACTTTTATCTCATTTTCTGTCCCCTTTTTTCCCCGTTTCCTGTATCCTGTCACTGTTAAAATTTTCGTTCTATGTCTACTTTTATCAGGACGTCTCTCCCTGTTTCTAATTGTTTCCTGTCTGTACGTCCTCGACCTCCTCGAGGTCGCTCCTCGACCCTGTCGCTTTTTTTCCTCATCTATTTTTATCCAGTTTGCCGTCTTTATTTTTTAATTCATTCTAATCTGTCCCGTACCCTGTCGCTTTTAAAATTTTCTTTCTATGTCTCTGTCTATTTAGGGTTTTTTGCTATTTTTAATTTTTTTTCCTCTCAATGTTTTCACATTCGAATCATAAAATTATTTGGGTTGGAAAAGACCCTTAAGATCATCAAGTCCAACCGTAAACCTGACACTGCCAAGTCCACTGCCAAACCATGTCTGTAAGAGCCACGTGTACACATCTTTTAAATACCTCCAGGGATGGTGATGAATTTTTGTTTCTATGTTTACACTTATTTATTTTTCTGTCCCTTTTATTTTTTTTCCTGGCTGTCCTCTACATCGTCACTTTTAAAATTTTCCTTCCACGTCTACTTTCATCAAGATGTCTAACCCATTTTTTTATTATTTTCTCTGTCCCGTGTCACGTCACTTCAATTTTTTTCATATCTATTTTTATCCAGTTCACTGTCTTTATTTTTTATCTCATTCTAGTCTGTGCCGTACCCTGTCGCTTTTTGAATTTTGTTTCTATGTCTTTAGTTTGTTGCCCCTATTTTTTAATTTTTCCTCCTTTAATGCCTTCATGTTTGAATTTTTTTCTAGGTCTACTTTTATCTAGTCTTCTCTGTCTATTTTTTAGGTTTTTTTTCCTTCTCAGCCTCACACCCTTTTGCTTTTTTAATTTTCTTTCTCTGTTTGCTCTTATCAAGATGTCTAGCCCTATTTTTTCAATTCTTTCTTGTTTGACACATACCCTGTCGCTTTTTAAATTTTCTCAGTGTCTTTTTTTCTCTTTTTCCTCTTCTCTCGGTTCATCCCAAAGCTTTAGAGAGTCTCCTTGGCATGCTTTTATCTCTGGAGTGTAATTTTTATCCCTCTCGGTTTGTCAGAACATCTCCTCAGACCATCCCTCAGAGCGGTCTTTTTGCCCTCTCCTCCACCTCACTCGCCTCCCATCGGTCAGCGTCTCCCCGATGACATCTGTGCTCTGTTCAAATCCCCTCCCAAGTACCTTTGTGCCCTCGGTCCTTTTTCTGCCTCTCCAGCCATCTCAGCACCCCTCTATTTCCATCACAAAGCTTCCCGTGAGCGACCTCGTGTTCCACGGCCATCCTTTAGCTCTGCAGCAGGCTTCGTATCTTTCTTACTCAAAGGCAACTTTTCCTCAGGCTTTCATTGTGCTCCAGAGCACTCTTACCTTCCCCTTTGCAATGTCAGACGCCTCTGTTCGGTCCCTGCTCTGCTGAGGACATCTGCGCTCTGTTCAGATCTCCTCCCAACTACATCATTGAGTCACCAATCCTTTGTTCGTCTCTATGTCCATGTTACCCCCACCTCCCAGAGCCCTTTTCTTCCTGTTATGATGCCTCCCAAGATTGTCATCGTGCCCTACAGCACCCCTTGAGCTCTGCGGCCCTCTGTATCTCTCTTACTCAGAACCTTTCCTCAGGCTTTCTTTGCGCCCCAGAGCGCTCTTACCTTATTGACTGCCATCTAGGATGTCTCCATTCAGTCGCTCATCCCCCAAGAACATCTGCACATTGCTGGGACGCCTTCTTGAGTTTTGCATTTTGTCCCAGAGCCGTCTTCTGTTTCTCACTCTCAGAACCCTTCCCCCCCTCATCGTGTCCCTAACAATTTTTCTGTCTCTCCGGCTTCCTCGGGACATTTCTTCTCCCAGTCACTGTGGCTCCCGAGATCTTCCTTGTGCTCCGCGTCCATCTTGCAGCGCTTTCGGCAGGGACATCTTTGAGCTGTGGAGCGCTTATGTGTTCCTCTACACTATCTAGGATTCCTTTGTTCAGTCCCCAGCCACCCGAGACCATCAGTGCTCCACTCAGATGATCACTCGAGTTCCTCCTTGTTGTCCCTGAGCCACCTTTTGTCAGTCAGACCCCTTCGACACCCCTCTCCTCACAGTCACAATGCCTACTGAGACCTTCCTTGTTCTCCACAGCACCTTGTAGCACTTTATCTCCCTTTTTCTCTCATTCAGTCAGAGCCTCCCATCTTTCTTGGTTACGCAGCACTCCTTTACCTTTCTCTCTGTCATTGAGGGTGTTTCCATTCGGTTTCTGTCTCACTTAGTCATCTGTCATTTGCCTACACGCCCTCCTGAGACTCCAAGGCCCTCACTGTGTCTCCAAGCCTTCTTTGCTTACCTTGCCCCCTCATAATTCCTCTACTCTCCATAATAATGTCTTTCGAGCCTTTTTTTGTACTCCGCAGCACTCTTGTAGCACTTTAGCTCTGTTTTCATTGGGGGGTTTTTTGTGCACTTCAGAGTTCCCGGCTCCCCCACAACATCTATACTTTGTCCAAGTCCCCTTCAGAGTTCCACATCATTACCTCTAGGCTTCTTTGGTCTCTCGGGCTCCTTCAGGACTGTTCCGCTCCCTTTGCTGAGCTCTCACGAGACATCCTCGGAACCCCGTTTTAGCTCGGGAGGGCACTTTGCACCCTTCTTTTCCCCTCAGAACCCTTCCTGAGTCTGCACCTGTTACCCTGGCCCTCTCATCTGTTCAGCACACCTCCATTTGGTCCCCTGAGGACATCCGTGCTGTATTCAATTCCCTTTTAAGCTCATTGCATCTCCCAGACTTCTTTGGTCTCTCTGGCCACTTCGGGACCTCTCTATTCCCTGTGACGACACCTCTTGTTCTGTCAGAACCTTTTCTGAAGCCATCGTTATGCTCCAGAGTAGTCTTTTTCTTTTCTGTCTCATAGCATGTTTCTGTTTGGTTCCTAGTACCCTGAAGATGTCTATCTTTGAATCAGATCTTCTCCGAGTTTTTCAGAGAAGGCAACATCCTTCATCCATTTTTATCAACACATCTCCTGTGGTGTTTTTGGTTCTGTTTTGCTATTTATTTTTGTTCTAGCTATTTAGGCGTTAATTAGGCTGCTTCATAGAGTTTGATACATTTATTGTATCCCCACGGTGTTTTGGTGTTTTCTGTCCTTTGGGACTCATCTGGTTCTGTTAAGGGAGTCAGTCAGAAAGACCATTGAGGTTACTCTAGATCACTCAATAATTTACAGTAAATAATTCACTTTGCAACCACAGATATTTTTGAGAAGGGATTTTTACGGGATCTATTTCTGCTTTGTCATTCAGTCTTATACCAAATGTAGTTGTGGTAGAAGTTAGGTGGTATGTGTGGTCTTGTTAGAAATTATGCACAACCCCATGACATTTTGGTTTTTTTCATAGGAAACTGAAGCACATAACTACCAATAATAATATAGTTATTGCATTTAATAAGGTACTTTCATACAGAGTTTAGTACAACATTTATTTTTTTCTATCTACATCCCAGAAAAATTCAGCTTAATTACCTACCTGGTCACGTTACTGATACAACAGACATAGCTGTAGTAAAAGAGCAAGAAGCATCATTTCCAGTAAGAGTCACTTTCTCTGTTTGGTACTTTACTCACTATAACCCTAAGGCAGACCAGAAAGCCTGACACTGCTCCTCCGGATGCCTTTAAGCCTTCTGGTGGTCGGCCCCTCCTCTTTCCCAGGGGATGGTGGGAAGGGCAGTGGGCGGGGCCCGGGGGTATATGAGCCACAGGCCTTGGCCAGGGAGCTCATTCTGCTCCTGGGCTTGTCTTGTGGTAGTACTCTCCTATGCTTTCAGTTTATGGCAGGTTTTTTTTTTTTTTTTTTGGCTCAGCTCTTTGGGGAGGTATGTTTTCCCATTTAGGGAAGCACAGGTGTTTGAGGTAAGTGTTTCAGGACTAATTAAGGGTAAGCAGCATGTAGAATAGAAAGTATACTTGTTTGCAGTTGTGAGGTTTTTTGCTCTGCAATTTTGTATTGAGTGTTCAGGGGTTTGCAAGATGATTTAATGGTATGCAACTTTTTTGTTCTAGGTTCATTGTATTTTACTCAAATTCCTGGCTTTATTGAAGATGGAACCTTGATTTTTTTTCACCAGTTTTGCTGTTTACTGTGTAAGTTGATAATGTCATCCCTTTTAATAGGCCTAATGGTGAGATCATCTAGCAGGGTTTGGAGTGAGCATCTTGTATGCCTCTGGAGTTTTAACATTTCTCAAGACAACAGCAGGGACCTGAAGCACAGTGTCTTTCAGGGTACAGGGCAGCTTGTTGCTTTTCCTGGTCATCCACAGAGTACCATGTTGTTCCTAGAACCTCTGCAGCTTGCAACAGGCCTCTCGTAGATTATAAGCGTTAGACTTCACTTATCTTGTGGGCCTGTAGTAGATCCCAGAGTTTGTGGGAAGATGGAAGATAAGAGTTGCCTGCAGAATGCATAGCATGGCTCAGAAGAGCAGCTCTTGAGGAGTGGCTGACACAGGTGGTTCAGGGGTGCAAATACAGGGAAGGAGCTGTCAGAAGGAGTGGGGTTCCTTCCCTCGGAGTTCAGGAGAAGAAAAGGGGTTTCTAAAGTTTTGGGACTGGAGGATGGTTTGGAAAGGGAGGAGGGTTCATCAGCCCTTCTCAGGTCAGCTTTGCAGTTGGATTTGGATGTTGATGAGGTCTGTTCTGTTTTAGTCTCTCTGCAGCTGACAGGAGGTATGACAGTCCCGAGATGCACTGTAAACTGTCTGTTCCCCCATGTCGGAATATGTGGGGCTGAACATCAGAAGAGTCTCATCTCGTCGAGTGAGGAGTACATCAAAATATACCCTCTGGAACTCTCTGCTCTTCTGTGACTTTTACCTTCTTCATTCCCTGACTTAATTTTTGCATCCATCCCTTCACTGTCCATCTGGATTTCACAGCTGCTTAGAGATGTGGACTAGGCAATTGTTTCCAGAGTAGGCTTGAGTGACTGTATTTGCTGGAATTTCATGGAGAGGAGCATGTGTATTACCTGTGCTTGTAAGGAAAAAAAACAACCCTGCAGCCGGGGTCTTATTGTGGTCCTGAACACACATGCTTTTTCTATTTTCTAGTTTTGCCTTTTTCCTTAAGCATGCATTGAGGCTTGCTGTAGTATCAGTTGTGGTAGTTTTATGTTTTCTTGTTCATATTTTTCTATTGTGTGTTTTAGCACCAGTTTCTGTAGTTGTAACGAGCCCATTTTGGATCTTTGAGACGCTGTGTCACAATTGTCACGCTTTTGCCATTGGTCGACCGCCTCTGTAATTCCCTAAAGGGCCTTGTAGGTAAGGAGGTTGTTTGTGCCACTCGTGACCCGAGCTTCAGTGCGGCAACCTGCAAGCAGCAGAGGCGGCGAGGGGGAGCGGCCGAGGTAAAGGAATGAAAGATGGGAATCGGTGCAGGCAGGCTGTGGTTCTGGGCAGCACCCTGACACGTGGCTTTTGCTTTGGTGGCTTTCAGGTGCTGTGAGCAGCCTCGGAGGGGCAAAGTTGTATCCCAGTAAGCGGTCGGAGAAGGCGAGCCAGTCGTCAGCGGGGCCGCTGTCCCAGAGCGGGAAATGTTGGCTGCTCAGATAAGCATTTCTCTTTGGTTTTTCAGGTGCCACGCTGGCTGGTTTTGGAATTGGATGAGGATTTGAGGTGAGCTGCAGTGGTAGCAAGGAGGAGAATAGGACCGGTGACTTCTCCAAGAGTAACAGTAATTTTGCATCTCTGGGCATCTTAGGACCACAAGTGATGACTGCTACGGGGTCCATCTCCGGAAGGTAAAGGGGAGCGGAATGCCACGGCCCTTCTCAGGAGGGGTGGTATCATGGGAGAGGTTGGTGTTGATGGGTGCGATGGCTTACTGTCAGCACTGCTTGCTTATGGGGTAATTTTATGCAGATGATGAAGCAGAACCAGGTGACTGCAGGACATCCCAGTTAGCTGATGTGTGATAGGTGTGTATTTGTTGAGGATGGTTTTGCATCCCCAACTCTCTCAAAGCCAAGTTGAGGGACCGTGGCTGGAGAGGGTCTGGGAGATCAGGCAGGGTAGGAAGTTGCGGGGGTGGTGGGGATGTGGGAGTGGAGGCATTAAAGTTAGTGTAGAGGAGAGGGCTGTCTGAGAGCAGTCCCCTTTGGGTGGGCCAAGGGAGCAGGTTACTTGTTGGCATGATGCTAGACTGTGCTGGGCAGGGCAGCTCCAGCCTGTGTCTGAGTTGTTGTAGATCTTGTCTTGTGTGTCTTAGCCCTTCCTCAGGTCTCAATGCCCTCTTTGCTCTCAAGGGGCATGGCATAGTTCTCGGGCACCATCGCTAGGGTCTCGAATACCTCTACTCATCGGCGTAGTGCCAATCGGGTGCTTCTTTTCTTGCGTAGCAAGCTCTATAGCGTGGATCGGTCTTGCATCTTGGAAGTTTGTGCTGGGTCCTCTTCTTGCGGCCTCTTCCATCGGGAGCTCTGCTCCCCAGCCATCCCTTTTCAGGGACTGGGTCTTCTACCCCGAATCCTGATGTTCATAGGTCTTGAAGACCCGGCTTCTTGATACATCCATCATCTCAGTTTTGACAGTAACTTCTTATAATGGGCCATCACAGTCCATTCTTTTCTGGGGTTGCCATAGAGCTTCCTTGTCAGGGCATTGTGCCCTGTAGGTCAGGGCATTGTGCTCAGCAGCTTCTCTGGTCCAGGAGTCGTCCTTCTTGCTGAGAGTTTTCTCTCATCCTTGAGTTGTGTTGTTTGCGTTCTGTGTAGTGTTGGTCTGTGTGTGTGTGCGTGCATGTTGGGCGTGGAGCTGCTCTGCCTGGGGGTGTCGAGTCAGGGTTAGGTGGAATAGTCATAAGAGTGTGTGGCTAGTAGGTTGATATGCCCAGACTGCTTGGGCAAAGGTTGCGTTGTCGCCTCAGATCAAGTAGGCGTTGGCAGGCTGTCTGGAGCGTCACTTCCGTAGTGTTCTGTGGAGATGACGGGAGCTGCCTGGGAGGGGGTGTTCAGGGGTAGTGAAAGCAGATGGACTGTCAAAGGTGTCAAAGGCCTGTCTGTGTGGGGCTTAAGGTTTGGGGGCGTCTTTTAATGGCGGTCTGTAATTGGACTCTGGATGGTATTCCTAAATGGCAATAAGAGCTCTGGAACTGTTTGGCTATCGCTCTTCAGCATCCAGGTGACTTGTTTAATAATTTGGGTTTTTTGTCAGATGTAGACAGACAAGATGAGGGACCAAAGAGTGGCCGAGGAGGTGAGCAGAGTGCTGGTGGTGTGGGAGGGAAGATGTGGCTGGTGGCTATGTGACTACCTTAATATTTGTGCGTGGATTTTCTTATTTTGAAGGTGCAAAGCTGGATATTGATACTTTAGGATAGTGACATGGGAGGTGACTCAGGCCAGGTGAGCAGTGACTAGTGGGCTGAAGTAGCAGTTATTTTTCAGGTGTAGCATTGCTGGCTCAGTTAAAGGTATCCTTGTGTCTTCCAGGTGGGGTGTCAGCATGGCAACATGGAAACAGCAGAGGTGGTGAGGACGAGTGGCTGAGGTAAAGGAGGGGGAGGCAGGAGTTGGTGTGGGCAGACTGCAGTTTTGGGCACTGTCTCAGCATGTGCCTCTTGCTTTGTTTTTGGCAGGTGCCGCAGGGAGCCTCAGAGGGGCGAAGCCGTGTGCCAGTGAGCAGTCTGAGAAGGTGAGGTGGTTGTCTGTGTCTAAAAGCACAGCACTATATGGCGCCTAGTCTAAGCATTTGCTTCTGGTTTTGCAGGTGTTGCATGGCCACGTTTGGAACTGGGTGCCCATTTGAGGCGAGCTGGAAGAATAGCGAGGGCAATCATGGGAGCGGTGACCTCTCAGAAACATAGGAGTAATCTTGTGTCTCTTGGTGTTTTAGGTGCCACAAGCGATGACAGCTGCAGCATGTGTCTCTGGAATGAACAGGTGAGTGGAAAGCCACGGTGCTTCTGGGGAGGAGGGGGGGTGTGTTGTGGGAGAGCTTGACGTTGACTGGTGCAATGGTGACTGATGGCGCTGTGTGTTTTTGAGGTTTTTTTTATTGTAGATGATGAAGAGAAACCTGGTGACTCCAGGAATGTCCCAGTTAGCTGATATGTGATGTGTGCATTGTTGATTGCAGGTGGTTCCAGATCCCAGGCCCTCTGAAAGCTAAGTTGAGGGACCGTGGCTGGGGAGGGAGTGGGATGAGAATGGAATGAGGTTGGGAGTTGCAGGGGAGGCGTTTTATAGTTTAGCGTAGGGGAGAGGGCTGACTGGGAGCAGTTCCCTTTGGGTGGGCCAAGGGAGCGGGTTACTCATCAGCACCATGCTGGACTGTGCCGGGCAGGGCAGCTCCAGCCTGTGTCTGAGTTGTTGTAGATCTTGTCTTGTGTGTCTTAGCCCTTCCTCAGGTCTCAATGCCCTCTTTGCTCTCAAGGGGCATGGCATAGTTCTCGGGCACCATCGCTAGGGTCTCGAATACCTCTACTCATCGGCGTAGTGCCAATCGGGTGCTTCTTTTCTTGCGTAGCAAGCTCTATAGCGTGGATCGGTCTTGCATCTTGGAAGTTTGTGCTGGGTCCTCTTCTTGCGGCCTCTTCCATCGGGAGCTCTGCTCCCCAGCCATCCCTTTTCAGGGACTGGGTCTTCTACCCCGAATCCTGATGTTCATAGGTCTTGAAGACCCGGCTTCTTGATACATCCATCATCTCAGTTTTGACAGTAACTTCTTATAATGGGCCATCACAGTCCATTCTTTTCTGGGGTTGCCATAGAGCTTCCTTGTCAGGGCATTGTGCCCTGTAGGTCAGGGCATTGTGCTCAGCAGCTTCTCTGGTCCAGGAGTCGTCCTTCTTGCTGAGAGTTTTCTCTCATCCTTGAGTTGTGTTGTTTGCGTTCTGTGTAGTGTTGGTCTGTGTGTGTGTGCGTGCATGTTGGGCGTGGAGCTGCTCTGCCTGGGGGTGTCGAGTCAGGGTTAGGTGGAATAGTCATAAGAGTGTGTGGCTAGTAGGTTGATATGCCCAGACTGCTTGGGCAAAGGTTGCGTTGTCGCCTCAGATCAAGTAGGCGTAGGCAGGCTGTCTGGAGCATCACTTCCGTAGTGTTCTGTGGAGATGACGGGAGCTGCCTGGGAGGGGGTGTTCAGGGGTAGTGAAAGCAGATGGACTGTCAAAGGTGTCAAAGGCCTGTCTGTGTGGGGCTTAAGGTTTGGGGGCGTCTTTTAATGGCGGTCTGTAATTGGACTCTGGATGGTATTCCTAAATGGGAATAAGAGCTCTGGAACTGTTTGGCTATCGCTCTTCAGCATCCAGGTGACTTGTTTAGTAATTTGGGGTTTTCTTTTTCAGATGCAGAGAGAGAAGGTGCGCACCAAAGAGTGGCCGAGGAGGTGAGCAGAACGCCGTAAGGAGGTGGGTCAGCCGGTGGTGTGGGAGGGAAGATGTGGCTGGTGGCTATATGACTACCTTCAAATTTGTGTATATGGCTCTTTTTTTTTTTTTTATTGTGAAGGTGTGCAGCAATGAGCGAAGCAGCATATCAGTGCTGGTGCTGACTCGGGCCAGGTGAGCAGTGACTAGTGGGCTGAAGTATGGCAGTTATTTTTCAGCTGTCACGTTGGTGATTAAGATACAGGTATCCTTTGTTTGTGTGTTCCATTTGGGGCCCAAGCATCAGTGTTGCAATGTGTAAATGGCAGAGGGGGTGAGGATGAGCAGCGGAGGTAAAGGGATGGAAGAAGGGAATAGCTGTGGGGAGGCTGTAGTTTTGCGCACTTGTGGGATTGCTGGACTTGTCCAGGCTCGTTGGTGCCAAATACAGGGCCATTATGAACCAGCAGAACGGGCCCTGGGGGAGTCCAGCTTGGGCAAGAGCAGGGATTGAGCAACTTGCTTATCTTGTACTGATAAGCACTGGACCTGAACAGGGACAGGAGATGAGCAATATGTTCATCTTAACAGATGCGGCACCTGACAGGTCTACTCCTCAATCAAGTAAGTGACGCCTGGGGTGAGGGGGAGCCTTCATAGCTCGTCGTTACTTTGGTAAAACTAAACAGACCACCGCTCCTCTATACTGAACGCCTTTGTTCTCCGCCACTTCCCCTGCCCCAGCCCCGATCAACTGTGCAACAAGCCTTGTTAAGGGCCAATCGGCACACAATACCTGACTTAGTCCCACCTCGCCAAAAGTATAAATCTGGCATTTAGAATCCTCTTTTTTGAGGATGAGAACTCCAACTATCCGGATGGGTCGATGGGCCTGGAGATAGAGAGAGAGAGATGGAGATAGAGAGATATTTTTTTATCTCTCTCTCTCTCTCCCCTCCCCAAGCAGGGACGCCTCTTTGGTAAGACTTGCACCTCCAATTATGTTGGATGTTACCCCGGGGAGAAACTGTCATTAATGAAAGCGCTGAACTATTAACTTGAGCTCAAAATTGTTGCAGTAAGTGCTTTTATCAACGGCGGTTCCAAACTTTTTATATCTGTTGCTTCAAATTACCTATTTCCTTTTCAACTTTGCGAAACTGTTTCAGTGAAAGCCCTTAGTGGGGCTCTGACAGGCAAATGTTGACTCTCACGAGTGGCTACACACATAATCCTTTAGACATAAACCGTTGACCAAGTCTGGGAGTAAGACTAGACCTAGCTGCACCTAGGCTCCTCTCTGAGAAGGAGTTTAGAAAACCAGGGGCTCCTTTCTGAACCGCGTGACTCAACGGGAGGGCCTCCCTCAGCCACACATCAGACTTGTACCCTTTTACATGATGGCACTGTCTCAGCATGTGCCTCTTGCTTTGTTTTTGGCAGGTGCCGCAGGGAGCCTCAGAGGGGCGAAGCCGTGTGCCAGTGAGCAGTCTGAGAAGGTGAGGTGGTTGTCTGTGTCTAAAAGCACAGCACTATATGGCGCCTAGTCTAAGCATTTGCTTCTGGTTTTGCAGGTGCTGCACGGCCACGTTTGGAACTGGGTGCCCATTTGAGGCGAGCTGGAAGAATAGCGAGGGCAATCATGGGAGCGGTGACCTCTCAGAAACATAGGAGTAATCTTGTGTCTCTTGGTGTTTTAGGTGCCACAAGCGATGACAGCTGCAGCATGTGTCTCTGGAATGAACAGGTGAGTGGAAAGCCACGGTGCTTCTGGGGGGGGGGGGGGGGGGGTGTGTGTTATGGGAGAGCTTGACGTTGACTGGTGCAATGGTGACTGATGGCGCTGTGTGTTTTTGAGTTTTTTTATTGTAGATGATGAAGAGAAACCTGGTGACTCCAGGAATGTCCCAGTTAGCTGATATGTGATGTGTGCATTGTTGATTGCAGGTGGTTCCAGATCCCAGGCCCTCTGAAAGCTAAGTTGAGGGACCGTGGCTGGGGAGGGAGTGGGATGAGAATGGAATGAGGTTGGGAGTTGCAGGGGAGGGGTTTTATAGTTTAGCGTAGGGGAGAGGGCTGACTGGGAGCAGTCCCCTTTGGGTGGGCCAAGGGAGCGGGTTACTCATCAGCACCATGCTAGACTGTGCCGGGCAGGGCAGCTCCAGCCTGTGTCTGAGTTGTTGTAGATCTTGTCTTGTGTGTCTTAGCCCTTCCTCAGGTCTCAATGCCCTCTTTGCTCTCAAGGGGCATGGCATAGTTCTCGGGCACCATCGCTAGGGTCTCGAATACCTCTACTCATCGGCGTAGTGCCAATCGGGTGCTTCTTTTCTTGCGTAGCAAGCTCTATAGCGTGGATCGGTCTTGCATCTTGGAAGTTTGTGCTGGGTCCTCTTCTTGCGGCCTCTTCCATCGGGAGCTCTGCTCCCCAGCCATCCCTTTTCAGGGACTGGGTCTTCTACCCCGAATCCTGATGTTCATAGGTCTTGAAGACCCGGCTTCTTGATACATCCATCATCTCAGTTTTGACAGTAACTTCTTATAATGGGCCATCACAGTCCATTCTTTTCTGGGGTTGCCATAGAGCTTCCTTGTCAGGGCATTGTGCCCTGTAGGTCAGGGCATTGTGCTCAGCAGCTTCTCTGGTCCAGGAGTCGTCCTTCTTGCTGAGAGTTTTCTCTCATCCTTGAGTTGTGTTGTTTGCGTTCTGTGTAGTGTTGGTCTGTGTGTGTGTGCGTGCATGTTGGGCGTGGAGCTGCTCTGCCTGGGGGTGTCGAGTCAGGGTTAGGTGGAATAGTCATAAGAGTGTGTGGCTAGTAGGTTGATATGCCCAGACTGCTTGGGCAAAGGTTGCGTTGTCGCCTCAGATCAAGTAGGCGTTGGCAGGCTGTCTGGAGCGTCACTTCCGTAGTGTTCTGTGGAGATGACGGGAGCTGCCTGGGAGGGGGTGTTCAGGGGTAGTGAAAGCAGATGGACTGTCAAAGGTGTCAAAGGCCTATCTGTGTGGGGCTTAAGGTTTGGGGGCATCTTTTAATGGCGGTCTGTAATTGGGCTCTGGATGGTATTCCTAAATGGCAATAAGAGCTCTGGAACTGTTTGGCTATCACTCTTCAGCATCCAGGTGACTTGTTTAATAATTTGGGTTTTTTGTCAGATGTAGACAGACAAGATGAGGGACCAAAGAGTGGCCGAGGAGGTGAGCAGAGTGCTGGTGGTGTGGGAGGGAAGATGTGGCTGGTGGCTATATGACTACCTTAATATTTGTGCGTGGATTTTCTTATTTTGAAGGTGCAAAGCTGGATATTGATACTTTAGGATAGTGACATGGGAGGTGACTCAGGCCAGGTGAGCAGTGACTAGTGGGCTGAAGTAGCAGTTATTTTTCAGGTGTAGCATTGCTGGCTCAGTTAAAGGTATCCTTGTGTCTTCCAGGTGGGGTGTCAGCATGGCAACATGGAAACAGCAGAGGTGGTGAGGACGAGTGGCTGAGGTAAAGGAGGGGGAGGCAGGAGTTGGTGTGGGCAGACTGCAGTTTTGGGCACTGTCTCAGCATGTGCCTCTTGCTTTGTTTTTGGCAGGTGCCGCAGGGAGCCTCAGAGGGGCGAAGCCGTGTGCCAGTGAGCAGTCTGAGAAGGTGAGGTGGTTGTCTGTGTCTAAAAGCACAGCACTATATGGCGCCTAGTCTAAGCATTTGCTTCTGGTTTTGCAGGTGCTGCACGGCCACGTTTGGAACTGGGTGCCCATTTGAGGCGAGCTGGAAGAATAGCGAGGGCAATCATGGGAGCGGTGACCTCTCAGAAACATAGGAGTAATCTTGTGTCTCTTGGTGTTTTAGGTGCCACAAGCGATGACAGCTGCAGCATGTGTCTCTGGAATGAACAGGTGAGTGGAAAGCCACGGTGCTTCTGGGGAGGAGGGGGGTGTGTGTTGTGGGAGAGCTTGACGTTGACTGGTGCAATGGTGACTGATGGCGCTGTGTGTTTTTGAGTTTTTTTTATTGTAGATGATGAAGAGAAACCTGGTGACTCCAGGAATGTCCCAGTTAGCTGATATGTGATGTGTGCATTGTTGATTGCAGGTGGTTCCAGATCCCAGGCCCTCTGAAAGCTAAGTTGAGGGACCGTGGCTGGGGAGGGAGTGGGATGAGAATGGAATGAGGTTGGGAGTTGCAGGGGAGGCGTTTTATAGTTTAGCGTAGGGGAGAGGGCTGACTGGGAGCAGTTCCCTTTGGGTGGGCCAAGGGAGCGGGTTACTCATCAGCACCATGCTGGACTGTGCCGGGCAGGGCAGCTCCAGCCTGTGTCTGAGTTGTTGTAGATCTTGTCTTGTGTGTCTTAGCCCTTCCTCAGGTCTCAATGCCCTCTTTGCTCTCAAGGGGCATGGCATAGTTCTCGGGCACCATCGCTAGGGTCTCGAATACCTCTACTCATCGGCGTAGTGCCAATCGGGTGCTTCTTTTCTTGCGTAGCAAGCTCTATAGCGTGGATCGGTCTTGCATCTTGGAAGTTTGTGCTGGGTCCTCTTCTTGCGGCCTCTTCCATCGGGAGCTCTGCTCCCCAGCCATCCCTTTTCAGGGACTGGGTCTTCTACCCCGAATCCTGATGTTCATAGGTCTTGAAGACCCGGCTTCTTGATACATCCATCATCTCAGTTTTGACAGTAACTTCTTATAATGGGCCATCACAGTCCATTCTTTTCTGGGGTTGCCATAGAGCTTCCTTGTCAGGGCATTGTGCCCTGTAGGTCAGGGCATTGTGCTCAGCAGCTTCTCTGGTCCAGGAGTCGTCCTTCTTGCTGAGAGTTTTCTCTCATCCTTGAGTTGTGTTGTTTGCGTTCTGTGTAGTGTTGGTCTGTGTGTGTGTGCGTGCATGTTGGGCGTGGAGCTGCTCTGCCTGGGGGTGTCGAGTCAGGGTTAGGTGGAATAGTCATAAGAGTGTGTGGCTAGTAGGTTGATATGCCCAGACTGCTTGGGCAAAGGTTGCGTTGTCGCCTCAGATCAAGTAGGCGTAGGCAGGCTGTCTGGAGCGTCACTTCCGTAGTGTTCTGTGGAGATGACGGGAGCTGCCTGGGAGGGGGTGTTCAGGGGTAGTGAAAGCAGATGGACTGTCAAAGGTGTCAAAGGCCTGTGTGGGGGGGGCTTAAGGTTTGGGGGCGTCTTTTAATGGCGGTCTGTAATTGGACTCTGGATGGTATTCCTAAATGGCAATAAGAGCTCTGGAACTGTTTGGCTATCGCTCTTCAGCATCCAGGTGACTTGTTTAGTAATTTGGGGTTTTCTTTTTCAGATGCAGAGAGAGAAGGTGCGCACCAAAGAGCGGCAGAGGAGGCGAGCAGAACGCCGTAAGGAGGTGGGTCGGCCGGTGGTGTGGGAGGGAAAATGTGGCTGGTGGCTATATGACTACCTTCAAATTTGTGTATATGGCTCTTTTTTTTTTTTTTATTGTGAAGGTGTGCAGCAATGAGCGAAGCAGCATATCAGTGCTGGTGCTGACTCGGGCCAGGTGAGCAGTGACTAGTGGGCTGAAGTATGGCAGTTATTTTTCAGCTGTCGCGTTGGTGATTAAGATACAGGTATCCTTTGTTTGTGTGTTCCATTTGGGGCCCAAGCATCAGTGTTGCAATGTGTAAATGGCAGAGGGGGTGAGGATGAGCAGCGGAGGTAAAGGGATGGAAGAAGGGAATAGCTGTGGGGAGGCTGTAGTTTTGCGCACTTGTGGGATTGCTGGACTTGTCCAGGCTCGTTGGTGCCAAATACAGGGCCATTATGAACCAGCAGAACGGGCCCTGGGGGAGTCCAGCTTGGGCAAGAGCAGGGATTGAGCAACTTGCTTATCTTGTACTGATAAGCACTGGACCTGAACAGGGACAGGAGATGAGCAATATGTTCATCTTAACAGATGCGGCACCTGACAGGTCTACTCCTCAATCAAGTAAGTGACGCCTGGGGTGAGGGGGAGCCTTCATAGCTCGTCGTTACTTTGGTAAAACTAAACAGACCACCGCTCCTCTATACTGAACGCCTTTGTTCTCCGCCACTTCCCCTGCCCCAGCCCCGATCAACTGTGCAACAAGCCTTGTTAAGGGCCAATCGGCACACAATACCTGACTTAGTCCCACCTCGCCAAAAGTATAAATCTGGCATTTAGAATCCTCTTTTTTGAGGATGAGAACTCCAACTATCCGGATGGGTCGATGGGCCTGGAGATAGAGAGAGAGATGGAGATAGAGAGATATTTTTTTATCTCTCTCTCTCTCTCTCCCCTCCCCAAGCAGGGACGCCTCTTTGGTAAGACTTGCACCTCCAATTATGTTGGATGTTACCCTGGGGAGAAACTGTCATTAATGAAAGCGCTGAACTATTAACTTGAGCTCAAAATTGTTGCAGTAAGTGCTTTTATCAACGGCGGTTCCAAACTTTTTATATCTGTTGCTTCAAATTACCTATTTCCTTTTCAACTTTGCGAAACTGTTTCAGTGAAAGCCCTTAGTGGGGCTCTGACAGGCAAATGTTGACTCTCACGAGTGGCTACACACATAATCCTTTAGACATAAACCGTTGACCAAGTCTGGGAGTAAGACTAGACCTAGCTGCACCTAGGCTCCTCTCTGAGAAGGAGTTTAGAAAACCAGGGGCTCCTTTCTGAACCGCGTGACTCAACGGGAGGGCCTCCCTCAGCCACACATCAGACTTGTACCCTTTTACATGATGGCACTGTCTCAGCATGTGCCTCTTGCTTTGTTTTTGGCAGGTGCCGCAGGGAGCCTCAGAGGGGCGAAGCCGTGTGCCAGTGAGCAGTCTGAGAAGGTGAGGTGGTTGTCTGTGTCTAAAAGCACAGCACTATATGGCGCCTAGTCTAAGCATTTGCTTCTGGTTTTGCAGGTGCTGCACGGCCACGTTTGGAACTGGGTGCCCATTTGAGGCGAGCTGGAAGAATAGCGAGGGCAATCATGGGAGCGGTGACCTCTCAGAAACATAGGAGTAATCTTGTGTCTCTTGGTGTTTTAGGTGCCACAAGCGATGACAGCTGCAGCATGTGTCTCTGGAATGAACAGGTGAGTGGAAAGCCACGGTGCTTCTGGGGGGGGGGGGGGGGTGTGTTATGGGAGAGCTTGACGTTGACTGGTGCAATGGTGACTGATGGCGCTGTGTGTTTTTGAGTTTTTTTTATTGTAGATGATGAAGAGAAACCTGGTGACTCCAGGAATGTCCCAGTTAGCTGATATGTGATGTGTGCATTGTTGATTGCAGGTGGTTCCAGATCCCAGGCCCTCTGAAAGCTAAGTTGAGGGACCGTGGCTGGGGAGGGAGTGGGATGAGAATGGAATGAGGTTGGGAGTTGCAGGGGAGGCGTTTTATAGTTTAGCGTAGGGGAGAGGGCTGACTGGGAGCAGTCCCCTTTGGGTGGGCCAAGGGAGCGGGTTACTCATCAGCACCATGCTAGACTGTGCCGGGCAGGGCAGCTCCAGCCTGTGTCTGTAGTATGTTTGTTGTAGATCTTGTCTTCTGTATCTTAGCCCTTCCTCAGGTCTCAATGCCCTCTTTGCTCTCAAGGGGCACAGCGTGCTTCTCTGGCACCATCGCTAGGGTCTCGAATGCCTCTACTCATCGGCGTAGTGCCAATCGGGTGCTTCTTTGATTGCATAGCAAGCTTTACAGCATGGATTGATCTTGTTTCTCAGAAGCTTTTGGTGGGTCCTCCTTTTGCAGCATAGTCCCAGGCTGTGTCAGGACCTCCGCCACATTTTCAGCCATCCCTTTTCAGGGACTGGGTCTTCCTCCCTGCATCCTTACGTTCTTAGGTCTTGAAGACCTGGCTTCTTGATACATCCATCATCTCAGTTTTGACCATAACTTCTTATAATGGACCATTACAGTCCATTCTTTTCTGGGGTTGCCATAGAGCTTCCTTGTCTGGGCATTGCACCCTGTAGGTCATCTTGCTTAGTAGCGTCTCTGGTCCAGGAGTCCTCTTTCCCACTGAGAGTTTTCTCTCATCCTTGAGGTGTGTTGTTTATAGCGTTGGTATGCGTGTGCGTGCATGTTGGGCGTGGAGCTGCTCTGCCTGGGGGTGTCGAGTCAGGGTTAGGTGGAATAGCCATAAGAGTGCATAGTTTGTATGTTGATATGCCCAGACTGCTTGGGCAAAGGTTATGTAGTTGCCTTGGATAGAGTAGCCGTCAGCAGGCTGTGTAGAGTGTCACTTCCATAGTGTTCTGTGGAGATGACGGGAGCTGCTTGGGAGGGGGTGTTCAGGGGTAGTGAAAGCAGATTGACTGTCAAAGGTGTCAAAGGCCTGTGTGGGGGGGGCTTAAGGTTTGGTTGGTGGTTTGTTGTTTTTTTTTTTTTCCTTCTAATGGCAGTGTGTGGTTGGACTGTAGATGCTATTCCCAAATGGAAAGGAGATCTTTGGAATTTTTCAGCTATTGCTCTGCATCCTGGTGACTTCTTGTTTTGGTTTAGCCCCAGCCGGCAGCTGAGCACCACATGGCTGCTCGCTTCCCCTCCTGCTCTTCCTCCCCCCCCCACCCATCTGTGGGATGGGGAGGAGAATGGGCAAGACAAAGGCAAAACCTCATGGGTTGAGATAAGGACAGTTTATGGGGACAGCAAAGGGAGAGGGAAATAACAGTATTTGACAGAATAGACAATCCTGGTGACACAATGCAGTTTCTTACCCAACAACCATACAAAAACCGCACGCTGAGACCTGTCTGGAATCTGGACTGTCCCACCGTCCCCGACCCATGTGCCCTGGAGCTGCACTGCCCCTCCCCAACTAGCCCCCCTTTTATACTGAGCATGATGTAACATGGTATGGAATACCCCCTTTGGCTAGTTTGGGTCACCTATCCTAGCTGTGTCCCATCCCAGCTTCTGGTGAAAATTAACTGCATCCTAGCTGAACCCAGGACACTCGTTTAATAACTGTTTGGTTGATGGGGTTTTTTTACCTGTGGGAGGGACAAGATGCACAGTCCTGATAATTTTTCACAAGTGTAACAGTAACTTTGAGTCTCTTGGTGTCTTAAGTATCACAATTGGAGTGCAAAGCAGGGATATGAATCTGCATGCCCTTGAAAGGGGAGCCTTGCCCAGAAATTGAGGTGCAGAGCAGGGAAAGGTACCCATGCACCTCTTTTTGTGGTATCCCAGCCAGATAATTGGGGCACAAAGTAGGGAAATGTGCCTGTGTGCCCCTTTCCTGGGTGCCCCAGCCAGAAATTGGGACACATCAGCTCAAAATCAAGGTGCTGTCACAAATATAGATTTTGTTACATGGCTTTAGTTTAGTAGCAATCAGGACTTACTAATATTTTTGAGATAGATAACAATATTAGCTTACATAATAATTAATAGCACTTAAACATCAGCCAGTTTAACTATGCTTTTCAATGGAATTTGTTACAATCAAAAGAGCGAGTTAGTTAAAGATTTGAGAGGGGCAAGGGTGACCAGAAACTTACAGCAGGGGTGTGCGCACAGATGGGGGTTAAATCAAATCACATGTATAGACAGGCTGACAAACAATCCCGGATTGTTACATGCACGCAGACAGGCAAATAGTTCTTAACCAAACTGTGCATGCACATACATGTGGAGCTTAACCTATGAATAAAATTTCCTTTTTCATGAGTTTCATGACACACTCACATCTATGTGCTGGCATGCATCAATGGGTGGCCAGTGAACCCTGCAAAATCAGGCCTTTGAGTCCTTGCAAAACCATGGATGGACAATCTTTGAATCGTCTTGAAATCTCCCCTGTGAGATATGCCAGCTCAGGGGAAATCTGGGGTCACACAGCCTACTGCCATCACAGAGAACTTGAAGGTCTCGCTTTGGGTTCACAAGATGATCACGAGAGCACAGCATTGAGTGGGTGTGTCACATCCCCTATCATGCACCAGCCTCCAGGAACATCCAAAGATATGATGGCCTGCTAAAGACTACTCTGAGAGCAATGGGTGGTGGGACCCTCAAACATTAGGATACACATTTAGCAAAGGCCACCTGGTTAGTCAATGCCAGGGGATCTGCCAATCGAGCTGGCCCTGCCCAGTCAAAACTTCCATGTACTGTAGAAGAAGATAAAGTCCCCATAGTGCGCATGAAGAATACATTTGGGAAGACAAGTCTGGGTTAGCCCTGCTTCGGACAAAAGCAAACCCACATGTGGGACTGCTTTTGCGTGGGGATCTGGGTGCACTTGGTGGGTGATGCAGAATGATGGGGAAGTCCAGTATGTGGGAATAGCCAGTAAATTAAATTGCATTATGTGGATTGCTAAATAACTCTGCTATTGTATGTCATCGCTACTACAATAGCTATATGCTCTATCAATAGTATTACCACAACAATTACCCAAATTAATGAAGGACGAACTTTGATGAAACCGAGCAAAGCACAGCGATGGAACTAGAACTGACTTCAGCAACTTCCTCAAAATCAACATCTTCAAGGCACAGACCACGAGCGTGGACCACGCCAGCTACACCAGCCATGAGCTCTGGAAGCAGCTGCAACAATCCAACAGCATACAGCATGGCTCCTGCCCTGAGAGACTGTTATGGCAGATGGAGCCTGAAGTCATGGACTAAATGAACTCAATGTACATTTTAGAGGGATGGCCCATAGCCTAAAGCAATGATGTCTGTGTGTCTAATTTTTACATATATTATAAATATATATATTATTATATATTTTTTATATATATAAAAAAAAAGGGGAAAGTGGTGGTGAATAACTGGAAGTATAGGATGAGGGCAGGATGTAGATGGTATAGAATGAAGGGCGAGGATAATATCTGGTTTTGGCTGGGATGGACTTAAACTTCACTAGAAGCCGGGATGGGACACAGGCAGGACAGGCAACCCAAACTAGCCAAAGGGGTATTACATATTATAAGCTGTCAGGCTCAGTATAAAAGGGGGCTAGATGAGAGGGGCAGCACAGCTCCTGGATGGTCTGAGTGTGTGGCTCTCATGGGAGAGGACATTCATGGGCTCCAGCTGTGTGCTGGGGCTGGGTAGCCCAGGTGGATCCAATGAGGATGGGACCAGGCCTAGTTTTTAAAAGGGCTGCAGATGGGGAAGGGGCAGGACAGCTCTTTCTGTAGCACTGAGGATGGGGCCCTCCCTGCTGTGCTAAGGGCTCTAGCTGGGGAGGGGTTTGCCAGTGCTTGCCTAGCTGTGGGAGCTCACCTAGGAGAGAAACAAAGGGGCTGCCACAGTCAGCTGCCTCTGACAAGGAACAGCCGGTCCCTGCAGCAAGGAAGGATCCCTCCCAGCCTTCCCCCACAAGGGCGCACCATCAGCACACAGCACCAGGAGTTCGGTGCCTCGGTCAGCCACGTGTGTGAGTTGCCGCGCGTCCGGGAAGCCTCGTGGGAGAGGACCGTCGAGGTACCCATCAATTGCTCCCAGGTGGGTGAGAGTTGGGCGGCCGGCACTGCAGAGGAGGAAATGCCACCAGTTGCCGGCAGCACGCTGTCGTGCATTCTGGTAGTACCTGGTGGTCGCTGCGGAGGGGAAACGTGCAGTAGATGTACGTGGCACAGTGGCTGAACGTAGCGGTGGGGTGATGCTCTGGTGGCACCTGGCTGGTGCTGTCGGACCCATGCCTTGACAACTCTATCCTGTGGCAGGGGAGAAAAATGGGAGAAAACAGAAAGAGTTTGAGAGGGGAGTGGGCAAAAACAGGGGAAATGGGAAAATTGGAAGGAAAATGGGGAAAAAAGGAGAGGAAAAAAATGGGGGTAGAAGAGAAAAATGTGGATTCTGGGTAAGGTGAGGCACAGTTTGGGGCAAGAAAGGCAAAATAGCAAAACACAGCCTGTGAAAAGGGGGGGGAAAAAAACCCCAGTAAACTGGAGGAAAAACCAGGAAGGACATGGGACAAAACCAGGCAGAATGGGGAAAATGGGGCAGTTGGGGGAATTGGGGGCAGTTATGGGGCACTTGGGTGGTAGGTGTGGGGTGACTGGGAGATAGGGTCAGTTATGGGGCAGCGGGGGCCCTTGTGGGTCAGGCCCTTGACATGGGTCAGACCTGGAATTCCTGGGGGTGCTGACAGAGGGGCTGAGGCTAGTGCTTCTGGTGAGGGGGGATGATGGGGACACCCCAGCCCCTGAGCACACCAGTATGGCCCTGCACTGCCCACCCCCTGTCCCAGTACTAGCCCAGCACTCCCAGTATGATGCCCAGCCTGAGCCACAGCTCTCCAAGCACTTTCCCAGTATGGGCCCCAGTGTGCCCAGTACTATGCCATCCTGAGCTGCAGCTGTCTGAGTCAGGTCCCAGTGTGGAGCCCAGCACTCCCAGCATAGCACCAGCGTTCCCAGTACAATGCCAGCCTAGGCTGCAGATGTCTCAGTACACTCCCAGTATGGGCCCAGTGCTTCAGTATACAGCCCAGGGCTCCTAGTGCAGCTCCAGTGCACTCACAGTGCTCCCAGTATGAGTCCCAGTATAGGCCCCAGCATTCCCAGTAGGACCCCAGTGCGCATAACCAGTAAGTAGTTTCCACTCCACCGTACCCTCGCATTTCCTTGGGCCAGGTCCCCAAACCCACACAATTCCCCCAAAATCTCCCCCTCTCCCCCAGGCAAGCTCAGAGAGGCAGGATGAGCAGGGGGGACCCTACGTGCCTCTGAGGGGGCAAGGAAGGGTGAGGCGGCAGCTGCCCCATGGGTCACCACGAGCAGGGACCACCTGAGAGGCCAGTCCCTGGATCCCACAGGCTCCTATTGTTACCAAAAAACCAGAAAAGAACTCCCTAATGCTAACGTAGTATTAAAGAGCCGGCATTCTCTATTACGGCGCCAGATGCACGAGGGACAGCTCCGCCTGTCGTGCATACCTTAAAACAAAAGTTCATCCTTTAGATACCTTAAAGGCGTGAATATTCATACGTTTTCCGAGAAGTCTCCGCCTATCTACTACATTTACGTAACGCTGGCATTGCAAAACTACGCTACGCACACGCGAGGGTCTCGGGTGGTCGTCGGTGGTCGTTTGGGGGGGTTAGCCCCCCCACTCCTTTTTCCCTTTTATGGTCACGAGTCTCGAGGACAATTTCTTCTCCTTGGATGTTTCTCAACTCTGTCATCCAGCCAAGCTGTTCTTCCTTATCCGACCCTGTTTGGGCAATCCCGCCAGGATGTTTCTATTCTCAAGGTTAGGATATCTTCTCCGTACACATTAATTGCTCGTAGGCCTTGTTAAATTCAAAGCTAGTCATTGCGCGGTAAAAGAATTTCTCAACATTTCCTCCCCCTTGAGGCTTCCAAAGTAATATCGCTTTGGGAGTTTCACCTCGATGGCATAATTTTGATAATATCATTTTTGACTTTCAGCTACACACAATTGGGTACAACACGACGTGATCAAGGGTAAACATTGAATCATGACACAACACAATATACACACAACAACTACAGCTCCGATTACTACAAATAATTCCTTCTGCCAGGTTAGGTTTGGTAGCCATGAGGTTAACCAATTCCACCACGAGTGGGAAGACTCCTTTTGTTTTTCCCACTCTTCCGCTGCCCTCTCAATCAAATTGATTCCTTTCTGTTGGGTCTCAATACCACATTCTTGTCCTATAAGAGCGCAAATTCCTCCTTGACTAGCTAACAGGTAATCTAGGGCCATGCGATTTTGTAGACTCACCATTCTATTTTGGGCCATTTCATAAGATGTAAAAGGGAGCCCTGTTCCTCCCAACATTATCTGCGAGTATATCCAACAATTTGTCAAAATAAGCTCTTTAGCCAATCGTATTTTGGTCTCCTCATAAAGTTTGTCGTGATTTGTCCCCCTGGTTAGCTGAACAGTTAGTAATATCGTGGCTATTCCAACCAAAACACTTAGAGCTTACCGGCTAATTTTCATGTTGATTTTTGAATTTTTTTATTCGGAGAGGATCTGTAGCCGACAAGGTGACCTTCCAGTGAGGTTCTTTTGGCTCTGATGCTGGTTTTACTCGAGCATAACGGATCCAGGACTCCTTCCCTGCAACCTTAACAGCAGTAAAATACTTAATATTACTTGGTAAGGTCCTTTCCGTCTTTGCTGAAGGGGTTCCTCCTTCCAGACCTTGATACAGACCCAGTGTCCAGGCTGGTAAGGATGAACCCGTGTATCCAAACCCAGAGGTGAAGGAAGAGGTGTTACACATATCTGTGTAATAAGGAAACAATCGTTCCCATTTTCATCACATATTCTTTTAAATCCCGATTTCCCAATATATGAGCCAAATTTTGAAGGATTTCAGCCACAAAGCTGGGATCCCTATCAGAGGACATTGTTATTGGTACTCTAAATCTGGGAATTATTTCTTTCATTAATACCTTTACTACTTCTCTAGCCTTGTCGGTGCTACAGGGAAAAGCCTCCGGCCATCCAGAAAAGGTGTCCGCTACCACCAGTAAATATCGGTAACCATTTTGATGGGGCAATTCAGGAAAAAAAAAAAAAAAAATCTATTTGCTAGTAATCTCCTGGACTATTCCCTTTTCTAACGACCGCCATAGGCGGCCGTCTAAAATTTTGCCTGATATCGCGGCCTATCCTCAGGAAGGTTAATGTGTTTATTAGGGACAATCAAAAAGATGCCCCCCTTAGCTGCTTCCTTAGCTGCCTGATCCGCCAACCTGTTTCCCACATTGATTTCGGTATTTCCAAAGTGATATGCCTTACAGCGTATCACTGTGACCTCTGCCGGTAACCGGACGCTCTCTAAGAGCTTTACAATAGTTTCTCCATATTTAATGGGGGACCCTCGAGCTGACAATAGACCTCTCTTTCCAAATAGCTCCGTGAGCGTGCCCCACTCCGAAGGCATACTTGGAGCCTGTCCACATATTTACTCGCTTGCCTTGAGAGAGCGTTAACACCCTTTCAAGTGCCACTAATTCTGCCTTCCGTGCTGAAGCGTTGGGTGGAAGAGCCTTTGCTTTAATTGCCTTTTCCTGAAAAACCGCCGCATAACCTGCCTGTGTTGGGTTTGCGTGGCAAGGTTTTGGTAGCGGGGGGGCTACAGGGGTGGCTTCTGTGAGAAGCTGCTAGAAGCTCCCCCTGTGTCTGACAGAGCCAATGCCAGCCGGCTCTAAGACGGGCCCGCCGCTGGCCAAGGCCAAGCCAATCAGCGCCTCTGTGATAACATATTTAAGAAGTAGAAAAACACTTGGAGAGAGAGCTTTTGCAGCCAGAGAGAGGAGTGAGAAGATGTAAGAAACTCTGCAGACACCAAGGTCAGTGCAGATGGAGGGGGAGGAGGTGCTCCAGGCGCCGGAGCAGAGATCCCCCTGCAGCCCATGGTGAAGGCCATGGTGAAGCAAGCTGTCCCCCTGCAGCCCATGGAGGAAGGATGAGGGGGTGTAGCGATTCCACCTGCAGCCCGTGGAGGACCCCACGCCGGAGCAGGTGGAGGCACCTGAAGGAGGCTGCGGCCCTGTGGGAAGCCCACGCTGGAGCAAGTTCCAGGCCGGACCGGTGGACCCATGGAGAGGGGAGCCCACACCAGGGCAGGTTTGCTGGCAGGACTTGTGACCCCGTGGGGGACCCCACGCTGGAGCAGTTTGCTCCTGAAGGTCTGCACCCCGTGAGAGGGACTCCTCCATGCTGGAGCAGGGGAACAATGAGAGGAGTCCTCCCCCTGAGGATGAAGAAGCGGCAGAAACACCGTGAGATGAACTGACCGTAACCCCCACTCCCCGTCCCCCTGTGCCGCTGAGGGGGGGGAAGGTTGAAGCCGGGAGCGAAGTTGAGCCCGGGAAGATGGGAGGGGTGGGGGGAAGTGTTTTAAGAGTTGATTTTATTTTCTCATTCCTCTACTCTGTTTTGCCTAGTAATAAATTAGATGAATTCCCTCTCTAAGTTTGGTCTGTTTTGCTCGTAACGATAATTAGTGAGTGATCTCTCCCTGTCCTTATCTTGACCCACAAGCATTTCGTTATGCCTTTTCTCCCCTGTTTAGTGAATGAGGGGAGTGAGAGAGCGGCTCTGGTGGGCACCTGGCCCCCAGCCAGGGTCAACCCACCACACTGCCAACCGTCTTCCTTTTTCCATGTAGCTGCTTCCATCCGCATATAATTCTCAATCAGGGCGTTCGAGCACGGTATCCTTCAGGTCCTCTCGGCTAGAGTAGACCCGTTCGATTGTTCGCAAACAGTCACGTTCTATTTCCCCACCATCTTCCAAAGAGGTGGATAGAAATAATACAGGATTAAACGTAAATGTTACCTTTAAGTTCACATCATCCATCTCCAATAAGATGGATTGATATTTCATCATTCTGCTCAGTGATAACCAGCGATTTCCTTTTTGCTCCAGTACCGCCGTCACCATACGGGGCACCTACGCAGTCATCCGTTGCCCCATAGCGAACTTCCGGGCCTCTCGAATCGGCAATATCGTCGCCGCTACGGTCCGGAGGCAGGACGGCCAGCCTTTACCCACGTTGTCCAGCTGTTTGGAAAAGTATCCCGCCGGTCTGTTCCAGGATCCCAAATGCTGGGCGAGGACTCCCAGAGCCAGGTGAAACCTTTCACGAACGAACAATTCAAAAGGTTTAGTCAGATTTGGTAATCCTAGAGCTGGGGCCATCATTAAGGTTCTTTTAAGCGACTCGAAGGCTCAACGACACTGCGGGGTCCAGACCAAGCTGTTTCCCGATTCTTTCAATGCCTTGTAAAGAGGTTGTAACCCACACCACCCCGCCATTCCCAGAAAAGCCCGCGGTTCCCTTTTCAAAGTCGGTTCCAGTATTTGACACGTAGCTTCTTTCCTCTCCGTCCCCAGGCTCCGCAATCCTTGGGAAATAGCGAACCCTAGATATAATACTTGTTGTTTTACTAGTTGAGCCTTCTTTTTAGATGCTCCGTACCCCACTCGTCCTTATCAGGTGACTCAGCCGCAATTAACACATCATCCACATATTGCAGCGAAGTAGAGTCTTCATTATGTTGCTTCCATTCTTCTAAGTCTTTGGCTAATTGATTCCCAAACAGAGCGGGCTATTTTTAAACCCCTGGGGAAGAACCATCCGAGTCAATTGAATTTTTCGCCCTGTGGTGCAGCTTTCCCATTCAAAGGCAAACAGTTCCTGACTCCCCTTGTCCAAGGGTATGCAAAAGAAAGCATCCTTTAAGTCCAGAACTGTAAACCATGTGTCCATTTCTTTAATTGTCTACAATTTGATTGAAAGCTCTTAGGTCTGGTATAAGATGGTACTCATTTGAATGAGGTTTCTTTACCGGCAGGATCGGAGCGTTAAACGCTGACTGGTATTCAACCAATAGCCCGAATGTTTTAAAATTATTAACATCTCTAATCCTACTCTAGCCTCTAACCGTAAAGGCTATTGTTTCTGCCTTACCGTTGTAGCTCCCGGCTTTAACCGAATCTTTACCGGCTCTGTGGCTCGCGACCTTCCCGGAATTCCACTGGCCCGTACCAATGGTATTACTGCGTTCTCTATTCCCCACGGGATTTCCGGTTCCATTTCAATTAGATCCTGTAACATATAAACTTGAGCATCTACAGATTTAGATTCAGGTATCTTTACACAGATCCTTCCTCTTTTGAAAGTTATTTGTGCTCCAACTTTGGTGAGGAGGTCTCTTCCCAGCAAGGGAACAGGGCACTCTGGTATATATAAAAACCGATGGGTTACTCGCTGTTTCCCAATATTAAAATCTAGCGGTTGAAAGAATGGTCTCTTTTCCTTTTTTCCCTGTAGCACCAACAACGACCACATTCTCTTGGCTTAGTCTCCCTTTATAAGTATTAATTACGGAGTAGGCCGCTCTAGTATCTACCAGAAAATCTGTTTCCTCATTCCCCAATGTTATCGTGACCGAGGGTTCCATTGGGGCTTCTTTCGAGACTTCCCTCGGTCCCCATAATTGATCAGCATCTCCATCTAGGGTAAGCAGCCTGGCGGCTATTTGAGCCTGTTCTGGCCTTAGTCCGGACTCTCCACCTCTCCCTCGGGGGGCATTCTCTTTTTCAGCATCCCTCCCATCTGCAAATTGCACACCGATTCGGACCTAACCGAGCGGATACTCCTCTTCCCATTCCTCGGTAACCCCTTCCTGTGCCTCCCCTTTCTCTATAGGCTCCTCCAGGAGCCTCTGCTAAAGCAGCAATCGATCTCCCATCTCTTAGATTTTCCCTTCGAGCCTGTCGTGTCTCCTGTTCTTTCTCCTTATTATTAAAAGCCATCCACGCTACCTCTAACATCTTTCCCAAATCCCTTGAGTCTGCCCCTTCTTATTTTTGAGGTTTCTTTTTTATATCTGGAGCCAATTGTCGCATAAAGATACAAGCTAGTTGGACAGCCTCTTCTGGTTTTTCAGGGTTTGGATTAGCATATTTCCTGGCAATGACTTTTAACCGTTCCACTGTTAAAGAAATCTACCAGACGTGAGTTACCCTAGGTTTGCTTTATTGCAGCGCTGGATGCACGGGGGAAACAGCTCCACCAAACGTGCATACAGGTGATTACCAACGCACAGGTTATATAGAATCAAAATATACATATTCATTATTTTTCCCAGAAAAGGCAGTCTTATGATAATAATTTCTTAGAATCCATTTCCGTATTCTCCTCCCCGTCACGCATGCTCAGTGATTTGAGTCGGTGGTCCTCAGGGGTCTCTGGTGGTCCTCAGGGGTCTCGCACCCACGTTTGCTGAATGACCCTCTTCTTGCAGGCACGCGCAGTATCCTCGCTGTGGATACACCTGTCCATAACAACTTACTTCATAAGATTAATATTCCCGGGCCTATTGTCCGGTTGGGTAGGGACTGTACAAGGAACGTAGCAGCATTGTACATTGCCATGGTCAGTTGGCTTCATTACCTATTACCTTGATTAGAAACCTCTTTCCCACGATTATAGGTTTTAAAACAGTTCTAGGCCTTAAGCAGCTTTCTAGTTAACGTAAGTTTTCTTATAGCAAAGCTTCTATATTTTTTACATCCACAAAGGTAGACAGGGATTCATCTGGTTGTTGCTTAACCTCATATAATTTGGACCAGCTGATCACTTTTGGCATAGCACGCCTTATGCCAAATATTATCCATATCTGATACCTCGCTAAAAGCCCCCGGCGTCCGGCCAGTTGGGATCCCACCCTGGGTCTACGGTAGGAAAATTCTGATCTACCGTTCCCTGCAAATCCCCATTAGCACGTGCCCCTTCTACCTGTTTCCGGGCAGTGTTTAATACCATCATTTTTTCAGTTTCATCTAACAATGTGTCCATTATAACCTGCATGTCATTTCTATCAGGGTCTTGAGTTCTAATTTGATTTCAAACACCTTTGCCACCCTTTCTGGGTCTTCCCTGTAAGTACCCACCATTTCTTTCCAGAATCTTAGATCTGTTATTGAAAACGGCACTTTAACTGTTACTGGCCCATTATTTCCGACTCCTTGTCTGAGAGGAGCTTGAATAACTCCCCTAGTCTCTTCCCGTCTCCCCCGTGTTCTTCCCGCAGTCAGGCTAAACCCTTCCACCCTGCCGAATCGTCCTCGTTCACGACCGCCGCCTCCCGTTCCTCTTGCGCTTCTAACTTCACCATCCCGTCTACGACCGCTCCCTCCTCTTACGCTATTGTCATCATCATTCTCATCCACAGGGTTCTCCTCTCCCACCTCCATCGAGGAACAACCATTAACTCCAAATCATCCTCTTCCTCTTTCACATTTCATCCAATACTACGGGCTGAGCAACATCTTTTCAAATTCCTGCTCCACCCCCCCCCCCCCACCCCCCCTTTCCTTCACCAGGACTATAACCATAGGGTCCTGCAGAGCAAGTCTGCAATCCTTTGGCCACTCTGGATGATTTCTTAACATAAAGAACAAATCTACATAAGGTACTTCATCCCACTTATTTTCTCTTCTACAAAACAGCAGTAATTGTAACAGGGTGTTATATTTTAAAGTTCCATTCTTTGGCCGTTTTTCTCGATCATCTATAGTATACAATGGCCACCAACTGTTACGATATTCCACAGGCTGCCTGCAAGTGAGAGGATCTCCCCGCACCTTTCTCCAATATTTCAAGATACATCCTAGAAGAGATTTTTTTTTTTTAGAATCCTCTGTTCCGCCAAGGGTTTATTACCCGTTACAAAATAGTACAAAAAGTAACACAACAACACTGAGCAATAGTTTAACACAAAATAACAATATGAAAACCCAAAAGCAATGATTTACCACAAACTAACAGGAAGTTGGGGACTCAAACCTCTCATACCAGCGGGACTCTAACCCACCTCTTCCAAACCCGGGTGTCCTTCAGACTTTCGTCCGATAGGATCAAATCCTTCCCTTAGGCACCTTTTATAGGCCAACCCCGCAAGGCTTTTGCCGCACCTTACGGGCAGGCAACCTTTAAGGTCCCTTAAAGAGAAGAATGCCTTTACCTTCCTAGGGGTCTTGCTCTGAGCTCTTCGGTCTGGGGATTGGAGGTTCTCCCCAAGAATCCCTCGGTGCCGGCTGGAGGTCCTACGATCCCGCGGATCCGTCCGGGTTCAGAAGCAGAGTCCCATCTGGGTCGCCAGAAACCGTTACCAAAAAAATGGAAAAGAACTCCTTAACGCTAATGTCGTATTAAAGAGCAGGCATTCTCTATTACGGTGCCGGATGCACGGGGGATAGCTCCGCCTATCGCGCCTACCTAAAAAACAAAAGTTCATCCTTTAGATACCTTAAAGGCGTGAATATTCATACATTTTCCGAGAAGTCTCTGCCTATCTACTACATTTACATGATGCTGGCATTGCAAAGCTATGCTACGCACGCGCAAGGGTCTCGGGTGGTCGTCGGTGGTCGTTTGGGGGGGTTAGCCCCCCCACTCCTTTTTCCCTTTTATGGTCACGAGTCTCGAGGACAATTTCTTCTCCTTGGATGTTTCTCAACTCCGTCGTCCGGCCAAGCTGTTCTTCCTTATCCGACCCTGTTTGGGCAATCCCGCCGGGATGGTTCTCTTCTCAAGGTTAGGATGTCTTCTCCGTACACATTAATCGCTCATAGGCCTTGTTAAATTAAAAGCTAATTGTTGCTCGATAAAAGAATTTCTCAACGCTATGGGCGCATACGGGCTGCCTCGGGTATCCAAGGGTTTATAGAGGATCCCACGGGTCTCCACAGGGGCACGTGGGCTCCCACGGGCTTACACAGGTTCCCATGTGCACACGTGGTCTCCCACAGTTTCACACCTGATCCCACAGCGGCACATGGGCTTCCACAGGGTTCTACAGGCTCCCACGAGCCTCCACGGGCTACACAGGATCCTATGGGCTCTCATGGGCTTAAATGGCCTCCTGTGTGGGCACACGGGCTCCCACAGGCTTCCACAAGTTCCCACAGGCTCTCACAGTCTGCCACAGCCTCTCACAGGTTCACGCGTGATCCCACGGGCTCTCGCAAGCTCCCATGGGTGCACGCAGGCTCCCTCGGGCACCCAAGGGTGCACACAGGCTCCCACAGGCATCTACAGGGGCATACGGGCTTTCACAGGCTCCCACAGGCTTAAATGGGTTCCCGCAGATGCACGTGGCCTCCCACGTGTTCTTGAGGGTGCATACGGGCTCTCGCAGGTTCCCACGGGGGCACCAAGGTTCCCAGAAGTGCACAAGGGCTCCTACGTACTCCCACAGGCTCCCATGGGCTCAGACGTGCTCCCACTGCCTCCCACAGAGGTGCACGGGCTCTCACGGTCTCTTTCCTGCATCCTGTCTCGTAAAATTTTTGCTCTGTGTCTACTTTTATCAATATGTCTCTCCCTGGTTTTCAATTGTTTCCTGTCTGTCCTGTACCCCATCGCTTCTAAGTTTTCTTTCCTTGTCTATTTTTGTCCAATTTACCATCTTGCTGTTTTTTAATCTTTTCCTTTATTTCCTTAATCTTGTTGCTTTTAAGACTTTTTTCTACATCTGCTTTTAGCTAGTTCCTGTCTCTATTTTTTAATTCTTTCTTGCCTGTTGGGTACTCCCTCAATTTTACAATTTTCTTTATATGTCTCCATTTATTTAGTTCCTTGTCCTTATTTTTTTATTTTTCCTCGTTTAATGCATTCATTTTTCAATTTTTTCCACATCTACTTTTATTTAGTTTTCTCTCCCTATTTTTAAATCTTTTTCTCCTCTCCCTTGTACCCTTTTGCCTTTTAAATTTTCTTTCCATGTCTGCTTTTATCAAGCTGTCTACCCCTATTTTTACTACTTTCTTGCTTGTCACATACCCTGTTGGTTTTTAAGTTTTCTTTGTGTCTTTTGTTTTTTTCCCCTCTCCATTCATCCCGAGGCTTTAGAGGGTCTCCTCAGCATGCTCTTACCTCTGGAATGTAATTTGTAGCCCTCTCGGTCTGTCAGGACATGTCCTCTGGTCATCCCTCTTCCTTAGAGCAGTCTTTTTGTCCTCTCCTCCATCTCTCTTGCCTCCAATGGGTCAGCGTCTTCCTCATGACATCCGTACCCTGTTCAAATCCCCTCCCGTGTCCTTTTGCGCCCTCGAGCCTCCTTCGGTCTCTCTGGCCACCTTTTGGGGTTTTTTGCGCCCTTCAGAGCACTCCTGCATTATTCTTTGCAGTTTAGGATGTCTTCGTTCGGCTCCCGGCCCCCTGACGGCATCTGTCCTTTGTCAAAGTCCCCTTCGTACTTGCGCATCGTTATCTCTGAGGCTTCTTTGATCTCTCGGGCTCCTTCGGGACTGTTCTGCTCCCTTTGCCGAGCCCTCACGAGACATCCCCTATGCCCCGGAGCCCCGTTTTAGGTCGGGAGGACGCTTTGCACCCCTCTTTTCCCCTCAGAGCCCTTCCCGAGTCCGCACCCATTACCCCGGTCCTCTCGTCCGTGCCGCGCATTTCCGTTCGGTCCCCTGAGGGCATCCGTGCTTTGTTCAATTCCCTTTTGAGCTCATCACGGCCCCGAGACTTCTTTGGTCTCTCCGGCCCCTTCGGGACCTCTCTAATCTCTGCGACGATGCTTTTTGTTCCGTTGGAACCTTTCCTGAAGCCATCTTTTTGCTCCAGAGCAGTCTTTTTGTTTTCTGTCTTATAGTATATTTCTACTTGTTTTCTGGTACCCCAAAGATGTCTACCTGTGGTTCAGATTGCCTCTTGAGTTTTCCAGAGAAGGCGACAGCCTTTGTCCATTTCTATTGACACATCTCCCATAGTGTTATTTGATGTGTCTTACAATTTATTTTAGTTCTAGCTACTTATGTGTTCATCAGGCTGCTTCACAGAGTTTCTGATACATTTTTTGTATTTCCATGGTTTTTTAGTGTTTTCTGTCCTTTGGGACATATCTAGTTCCATTAAGGGAGTCAGTCGGAGGGACCGACAAGGCTACTCGAGTCATTGACGATTTACAGTAAATAATTTACTTTGCAACCGGAAATATTTTTAAGAAAGGATTCCTACGGGATTTATTTCTGCTTTGTCATTCGGTCTCGTCTAGAACGTAGATCTAGTAGAAGTTAGATCGCACGCGTCACCTCGCTAGAAGCGATGCGTAACCCTGTAGCATCTTGAGTTTTTTTACAGGAAACTAAAGCACATAATTTTCAATATTGCTATTGCATTTAACAAACTGCTTTCTTATAGAGTTTGGTATGACACTTATCTTTTTCTCTCTGTGCCCTGGAAAAAATAAGTTTAATTACCTACCCATTTGTGATGCAAAAGATGAAGCTGGGATAAAAGAGCAGGCATCATCATTTCCAATAAGGATCGCTTTCTCTGTTCGGCGCTTTGCACGGCACAAACTCGAGGCAGATCAGAAAACCCACGGCGCCTCCTCTGGCCATCTTTAAGCCTTCTGGTGGTCGGCCCCTCCCCTTTCCCAGGGGATGGTGGGAAGGGCAGTGGGCGGGGCCCACGGTATATGACCACAGGCCTCGGCCAGGGACTTCATTCAGCTCCCGGGCTTCTCTGGTGTCAGTGGTCTGCTATTCCTTTGGCTGATGGCAGTTTTTGAGCTGGCTCAGCTGTTTGTTTTGTTGTTTAGGGAAGCAGAGGTATCTGAGGTAAGAGCTTCAGGAATAGTTGAGGTTCAGCGGGATGTAGAGAAGAAAGCATACCTGTATGCAGGTTTTGGGATTTTTCCTAGTTAATAATTTTGTATTGAGCGTTCAGGAGATTCCACATTTAGGATTTAATGGTATGTAACTTTTTTTATTCCCAGTTCATTGTATGTTACAGGAATTCCTGACTTTGTTGGAGACGGAACCTTGTTTTTTTCACCAGCTTTGCTGTTTACTGTGTAAGTTGATGATGTCATCTCTTTTAATAAGACTGATGGTGAGATCATCTAGCAGAGTTTAGGGCAAGCATCTTGTATGCATCTGTTGATGGAGTTCTAGTATTTCTTAGGAAAACAGCAAGAACATATGGCACAGCATATTTCAGGGTACAGGGCAGCTCATTGCTTTTCCCGGTCACCCACGGACTACCACGTCGTTTCTAGAACCTCTGCAGCTTGTAGCAGGCCCCTCATAGATTATAAGTATTAGGACTTCACTTATTTTGTGGGCATGTAGCAGAGCCCATACTTCGCAGGAAAACGGAGGAGAGGACTTGCCAGCAGAACGCAGGGCATGGCTCAGAAGAGCAGCTCTGGAGGAGCTGTTAGGAGTGGGGTTCCTTCCCTGGGAGTTTGGGAGAAGAAAAGGGGTTTCTAAAGTTTTGGGACTGGAGAACGGTTTGGAAAGGGTGGAGGGTTCATCGGCCCTTCTCAGGTCAGCTTTGCAGTTGGATTTGGATGTCGATGAGGTCTGTTCTGTTTTAGTCTCTCTGCAGCTGACGGGAGGTACGACTGTCCCGAGATGCACCGTAAACGGTCCGTTCCTCTGCATCGGAATATGTGGGGCTGAACATCAGAAGAGTCTCATCTCGTCGAGTGAGGAGTACATCAAAATATACCCTCCTAACCTCTCTGCTTTTCTGTGCCTCTTACTGTCTTCATTCCCTGACTTAATTTTTGCATCTATTCCTTCACCATCCATCTGGATTTCACAGTTACTTACAGACCTGGACTAGGCGATTGTCTCCAGCACAGGCTTGAGTGACTGTATTTGCTGGAATTTCACGGAGAGGAGGATGTGTATTACCTCTGCTCATTTAAAAAAACAAACCAAAACCAAAAACCCCCAAAAACCTGCAGCCAGAGGTCTTTTATTATTGCGGTCCTGACACGCAAGCTTTTTCTATTTTCTGGTTTTGCCTTAAGCACGCAGCAAGGCTTGCTCTAGTATCGGTCACGGCAGTTATGTTTTCTTGTTCATATTTTTCTATTGTGTGTTTTAGCACCAGTTTCTGTAGTTGTAACGAGCCCATTTTGGATCTTTGAGACGCTGTGTCACGATTGTCACGCTTTTGCCATTGGTCGACCGCCTCTGTAATTCCCTAAAGGGCCTTGTAGGTAAGGAGGTTGTTTGTGCCACTCGTGACCCGAGCTTCAGTGCGGCAACCTGCAAGCAGCAGAGGCGGCGAGGAGGAGCGGCCGAGGTAAAGGAATGAAAGATGGGAATCGGTGCAGGCAGGCTGTGGTTCTGGGCAGCACCCTGACACGTGGCTTTTGCTTTGGTGGCTTTCAGGTGCTGTGAGCAGCCTCGGAGGGGCAAAGTTGTATCCCAGTAAGCGGTCGGAGAAGGCGAGCCAGTCGTCAGCGGGGCCGCTGTCCCAGAGCGGGAAATGTTGGCTGCTCAGATAAGCATTTCTCTTTGGTTTTTCAGGTGCCACGCTGGCTGGTTTTGGAATTGGATGAGGATTTGAGGTGAGCTGCAGTGGTAGCAAGGAGGAGAATAGGACCGGTGACTTCTCCAAGAGTAACAGTAATTTTGCATCTCTGGGCATCCTAGGACCACAAGTGATGACTGCTACGGGGTCCATCTCCGGAAGGTAAAGGGGAGCGGAATGCCACGGCCCTTCTCAGGAGGGGTGGTATCATGGGAGAGGTTGGTGTTGATGGGTGCGATGGCTTACTGTCAGCACTGCTTGCTTATGGGGTAATTTTATGCAGATGATGAAGCAGAACCAGGTGACTGCAGGACATCCCAGTTAGCTGATGTGTGATAGGTGTGTATTTGTTGAGGATGGTTTCGCATCCCCAACTCTCTGAAAGCCAAGTTGAGGGACCGTGGCTGGAGAGGGTCTGGGAGATCAGGCAGGGTAGGAAGTTGCGGGGGTGGTGGGGATGTGGGAGTGGAGGCATTAAAGTTAGTGTAGAGGAGAGGGCTGTCTGAGAGCAGTTCCCTTTGGGTGGGCCAAGGGAGCGGGTTACTCATCAGCACCATGCTAGACTGTGCCGGGCAGGGCAGCTCCAGCCTGTGTCTGAGTTGTTGTAGATCTTGTCTTGTGTGTCTTAGCCCTTCCTCAGGTCTCAATGCCCTCTTTGCTCTCAAGGGGCATGGCATAGTTCTCTGGCACCATCGCTAGGGTCTCGAATACCTCTACTCATGGGCGTAGTGCCAATCGGGTGCTTCTTTTCTTGCGTAGCAAGCTCTATAGCGTGGATCGGTCTTGCATCTTGGAAGTTTGTGCTGGGTCCTCTTCTTGCGGCCTCTTCCATCGGGAGCTCTGCTCCCCAGCCATCCCTTTTCAGGGACTGGGTCTTCTACCCCGAATCCTGATGTTCATAGGTCTTGAAGACCCGGCTTCTTGATACATCCATCATCTCAGTTTTGACAGTAACTTCTTATAATGGGCCATCACAGTCCATTCTTTTCTGGGGTTGCCATAGAGCTTCCTTGTCAGGGCATTGTGCCCTGTAGGTCAGGGCATTGTGCTCAGCAGCTTCTCTGGTCCAGGAGTCGTCCTTCTTGCTGAGAGTTTTCTCTCATCCTTGAGTTGTGTTGTTTGCGTTCTGTGTAGTGTTGGTCTGTGTGTGTGTGCGTGCATGTTGGGCGTGGAGCTGCTCTGCCTGGGGGTGTCGAGTCAGGGTTAGGTGGAATAGTCATAAGAGTGTGTGGCTAGTAGGTTGATATGCCCAGACTGCTTGGGCAAAGGTTGCGTTGTCGCCTCAGATCAAGTAGGCGTAGGCAGGCTGTCTGGAGCGTCACTTCCGTAGTGTTCTGTGGAGATGACGGGAGCTGCCTGGGAGGGGGTGTTCAGGGGTAGTGAAAGCAGATGGACTGTCAAAGGTGTCAAAGGCCTATCTGTGTGGGGCTTAAGGTTTGGGGGCATCTTTTAATGGCGGTCTGTAATTGGGCTCTGGATGGTATTCCTAAATGGCAATAAGAGCTCTGGAACTGTTTGGCTATCGCTCTTCAGCATCCAGGTGACTTGTTTAGTAATTTGGGTTTTTCTTTTTCAGATGCAGAGAGAGAAGGTGCGCACCAAAGAGCGGCCGAGGAGGTGAGCAGAGTGCTGGTGGTGTGGGAGGGAAGATGTGGCTGGTGGCTATATGACTACCTTAATATTTGTGCGTGGATTTTCTTATTTTGAAGGTGCAAAGCTGGATATTGATACTTTAGGATAGTGACATGGGAGGTGACTCAGGCCAGGTGAGCAGTGACTAGTGGGCTGAAGTAGCAGTTATTTTTCAGGTGTAGCATTGCTGGCTCAGTTAAAGGTATCCTTGTGTCTTCCAGGTGGGGTGTCAGCATGGCAACATGGAAACAGCAGAGGTGGTGAGGACGAGTGGCTGAGGTAAAGGAGGGGGAGGCAGGAGTTGGTGTGGGCAGACTGCAGTTTTGGGCACTGTCTCAGCATGTGCCTCTTGCTTTGTTTTTGGCAGGTGCCGCAGGGAGCCTCAGAGGGGCGAAGCCGTGTGCCAGTGAGCAGTCTGAGAAGGTGAGGTGGTTGTCTGTGTCTAAAAGCACAGCACTATATGGCGCCTAGTCTAAGCATTTGCTTCTGGTTTTGCAGGTGCTGCACGGCCACGTTTGGAACTGGGTGCCCATTTGAGGCGAGCTGGAAGAATAGCGAGGGCAATCATGGGAGCGGTGACCTCTCAGAAACATAGGAGTAATCTTGTGTCTCTTGGTGTTTTAGGTGCCACAAGCGATGACAGCTGCAGCATGTGTCTCTGGAATGAACAGGTGAGTGGAAAGCCACGGTGCTTCTGGGGAGGAGGGGGGGTGTGTTGTGGGAGAGCTTGACGTTGACTGGTGCAATGGTGACTGATGGCGCTGTGTGTTTTTGAGTTTTTTTTTATTGTAGATGATGAAGAGAAACCTGGTGACTCCAGGAATGTCCCAGTTAGCTGATATGTGATGTGTGCATTGTTGATTGCAGGTGGTTCCAGATCCCAGGCCCTCTGAAAGCTAAGTTGAGGGACCGTGGCTGGGGAGGGAGTGGGATGAGAATGGAATGAGGTTGGGAGTTGCAGGGGAGGCGTTTTATAGTTTAGCGTAGGGGAGAGGGCTGACTGGGAGCAGTTCCCTTTGGGTGGGCCAAGGGAGCGGGTTACTCATCAGCACCATGCTGGACTGTGCCGGGCAGGGCAGCTCCAGCCTGTGTCTGAGTTGTTGTGGATCTTGTCTTGTGTGTCTTAGCCCTTCCTCAGGTCTCAATGCCCTCTTTGCTCTCAAGGGGCATGGCATAGTTCTCTGGCACCATCGCTAGGGTCTCGAATACCTCTACTCATCGGCGTAGTGCCAATCGGGTGCTTCTTTTCTTGCGTAGCAAGCTCTATAGCGTGGATCGGTCTTGCATCTTGGAAGTTTGTGCTGGGTCCTCTTCTTGCGGCCTCTTCCATCGGGAGCTCTGCTCCCCAGCCATCCCTTTTCAGGGACTGGGTCTTCTACCCCGAATCCTGATGTTCATAGGTCTTGAAGACCCGGCTTCTTGATACATCCATCATCTCAGTTTTGACAGTAACTTCTTATAATGGGCCATCACAGTCCATTCTTTTCTGGGGTTGCCATAGAGCTTCCTTGTCAGGGCATTGTGCCCTGTAGGTCAGGGCATTGTGCTCAGCAGCTTCTCTGGTCCAGGAGTCGTCCTTCTTGCTGAGAGTTTTCTCTCATCCTTGAGTTGTGTTGTTTGCGTTCTGTGTAGTGTTGGTCTGTGTGTGTGTGCGTGCATGTTGGGCGTGGAGCTGCTCTGCCTGGGGGTGTCGAGTCAGGGTTAGGTGGAATAGTCATAAGAGTGTGTGGCTAGTAGGTTGATATGCCCAGACTGCTTGGGCAAAGGTTGCGTTGTCGCCTCAGATCAAGTAGGCGTAGGCAGGCTGTCTGGAGCATCACTTCCGTAGTGTTCTGTGGAGATGACGGGAGCTGACTGGGAGGGGGTGTTCAGGGGTAGTGAAAGCAGATGGACTGTCAAAGGCCTATCTGTGTGGGGCTTAAGGTTTGGGGGCGTCTTTTAATGGCGGTCTGTAATTGGACTCTGGATGGTATTCCTAAATGGGAATAAGAGCTCTGGAACTGTTTGGCTATCACTCTTCAGCATCCAGGTGACTTGTTTAGTAATTTGGGGTTTTCTTTTTCAGATGCAGAGAGAGAAGGTGCGCACCAAAGAGCGGCAGAGGAGGCGAGCAGAACGCCGTAAGGAGGTGGGTCGGCCGGTGGTGTGGGAGGGAAGATGTGGCTGGTGGCTATATGACTACCTTCAAATTTGTGTTTTTGGCTCTTTTTTTTTTTTTTTTTTTTTTATTGTGAAGGTGTGCAGCAATGAGCGAAGCAGCATATCAGTGCTGGTGCTGACTCGGGCCAGGTGAGCAGCGACCAGTGCGCTGAAGTATGGCAGTTTATTTTTCAGCTGTCGCGTTGGTGATTAAGATACAGGTATCCTTTGTTTGTGTTTTCCAGGGGGGGCGCAAGTGTCAGCATGGCAATGTGTAAATGGCAGAGGTGGCGAGGATGAGCGGCAGAGGTAAAGGAGGGGGCGGTAGGAATTGGTGCGGGCAGGCTGCGGTTTTGGGCGCTGTCTCAGCGTGTGCCTCTTGCTTTGTTTTTTGCAGGTGCCGCAGGGAGCCTCGGAGGGGCGAAGCCGCGTGCCGACGAGCGGTCCGAGAAGGTGAGGCGGTTGTCGGTGTCTAATAGCAAAGCACTATACGGCACCTAGTTTGAGCGTTTCCCTCTGGTTTTGCAGGTGCTGTGTGGCCACCTTTGGGACCGGATGCCCATTTGAGGTGAGTTGGAGGAACGGTGAGGGCGACTGTGGGAGCGGCGACTTCTCGGAAACGTAGGAGTAATTTTTTGTCTCTTGGTGTCTTAGGTGCCACACGCGACAGCTGCAGGGTCCGTCTCTGGACCGAGCAGGTGAGTGGAAAGACGTGGCCGTTTTGAGGAGGGGGGGTGTTGTGGGCGAGTTTGGTGTCGGCTGGTGCGATGCTGACTGACGGCACTGCTTTGTTTGTGTGGGGTTTTTTTGGTGTGGGTGTTTTTTTTTTTTTTTACTGCAGGTGACGAAGAGGAACCAGGCGACTGCAGGAACATCCCAGTGAGCCGACGTGCACGTTGTTTGTTGTGGATGGTTCGAGATCGCCGGCCCTCTGAAAGCTAAGTTGAGGGACCGTGGCCGGGGAGGGAGTGGGATGAGGAGGGGGCAAGTTTGGGGGTTTTATGGTTAGCGCAGGGGAGAGGGCTGTCTGGGAGCGGCCTCCCTTGGATGGGCAAAGGGAGCAGGTTACTTGTCAGCACCAAGCTAGACTCTGACGGGCAGGGCAGTTCCAGCCTGTGTTATGTCTGTGTGTCTCGTTGTCTGTGTCTTAGCCCTTCCTCGGGTCTCGATGCCCTCCTTGCGCTCAAGGGGCGCGGCGTGCTTCTCGGGCGCCGTCCCTAGGCTCTCGAATGCCTGTATTCATTGGCATAGTGCCAACGGGGGTGCTTCTTTGCTTGCCTTGCAAGCTTACGGCACGGATAGGTCTTGCGTGTCGGAAGCTTCCGGCGGGTCGTCTTTTTGCAGCCTCATCCCCGGCTGCGTCGGGAGCTCTGCTCTCCAGCCATCCCTTTTCAGGGACTGGGGCTTCCTCCCCGCATCCTTACGTTCTTAGGTCTTGAAGACAGGCTTCTTGCTGCATCCCTCACCCAGGTTTCGACCGTAACTTCTTATAACGGTCCATTCTTTTCTGGGGTTGCCATAGAGCTTCCTCGCCTGGCCGTCGCGCCCTGCAGGTCGTCTTGCTTGGCAGCCTCTGCGGTCCGGGAGTCCTTCTTCTCGCTGAGAGTTTTCTCTCGTTTGTGACCTGCATTGTTTGTAGCGTTCTGTGTAGTCTCGTCCTGCGTGTGTGTGTGTGTGTGTCTTGGGCATGGAGCTGCTCTGTCCAGGGGTGTCGAGTCAGGGTTAGGTGGAATAGCAATGCGCGTGTGTGGTTAGTGGGTCGATATGCCCACTCTGGAATTGTTTGCCCCTCTCCTGGCATCTGGGTGACTTGTGTAATAACCTGGTTTCTTTTTTCAGGTGTGAACATGCTGGATGCACACTGAAGAGTGGCAGAGGAGGGGAGAAGAGCGCTGTAACAAGGTAGGTCAGGACAAGTTTGGGAGTTGCAAGGGATGGCTTTTAAAGTTACCGTATGGGAGAGGGCTGTCTGGGAGCAGTCGCCTTTGGGTAGCCAAAGGGAGCGGGTTACTTGTCAGCACCATGCTAGAATGTGCCAGGCAGGGCAGTGCCAGCCTGCGCGTGGTTGTGTTGCGTAGGTTGTGTTGTCTGTCTGATGCTCTACACCATACCTTCCTCAGGCCTTGATGCCTCCGCTGCTTTTTGTGATCAGCGGGTACCTTATTAGATCTCATGAGTCTTGAATGTCTGCACTCATCGATATTGTGCTCATCAAGCCCTTATTCTCTTGCACTTGTAGCTTAAAGCATAGATCTGTTTGGTGTGCATTGTGCTGTAGATGTTTGTGAGCGGACGTCTCTTGCAGCGCAAGCCACGTGCTGCCTGCAGCTCCACTGAGCATTATGTTTACCCCGAGTTCTTTTCTAAGGTTTCATCCCCACATCTTTAACGGTCTTAGATCTTAAAACCCGGCTTCTCATGTGTCTGTCGTTCTGGTTTTGACAGTTGCTTTCTCTTGCCGGCCACAGCCGTCACCTCTTTCCCGGGACCGCTATAGAGCATCCGCAATGTTGCGGTGCCGTAGGGCTTCTTTGTCAGCGTTATGTTCGCTACGGTAGCCGTTCTCGCTCGCGGCCTTCTCGCGTCTCACGGTTACGTTGGCCGTGTCTGTGTGCCGTGTCGGGGTTGGAGCTGCTCCCCCAGGGGTGTAGCAATGGTAAAGACTGGTAGCGTAGCTTCGCAGTGTAGTGGTAAAATGTTGATCTGACCAGATTCTTTTGGTGAAGATGCTACAGTCCATCTCTGGGCAGGTATCTGTAGACAGCTGTCATAGTTTCATTGTCCTGGCAGGTACCAGAAGCTGTACTCTGGCCTTCTGGGACTAGCCGTTTGTGTGGTAGTTGAGCGGGTTGAATCTCGCATATGCCTTAGTTTGTATATGTGGGGCTCAATATTTGGGGTTTGGTATCTCTTCTCTGTTTGTTTTAGCTGTAGTTAGAAGGCTTATGCAAAAAGATGACAGACCTTTCGGTCTCGTCAAGCTACCGGTCGGCGGCCAGTGCCTTACCTTTCACGGTTTGTTTGGGTTTTTCAGATGCTGGGCGACAAGCCGTGCGTCAAAGGCCGCCGGAAGAGGAGAGAGGAGCGCCGGATTCAGCGGATCGGCACATCTCTTGGTGAGTCTGACTAGTTCGTGCTTTTCTGGTTGTATTTTCTAGGCACGAATCACTGCGTGAACAGGATATCCACACCAGAGCAATCTTAAGTGAGGTGAGCGATGACAGGTGTGCTGACGTAGAAGTTTTCTAAGGTGTCATATTATAGACGTAGCTAAAATCATATCCGGTCATTTGAGTTTTACAGGTGGTGGTCAGGCCTCGGCACGGCAGACCGAAGAATCCGACTCCGAGCAGCTGAGGAAAAGGGATGGGCGAGAGGAAGGCATTTTCAAGGAGGGCTTCGTCGCAGAGGAGGTCGACGCAGGGCGGCACGTCGGCGACTGGCGACGCTCTGTCTCGCGAGGGACGAAGAGCAACCCGGCGGATGGGGGAGCGTCCCGGTTAAATGACCTGTTCCCCATGAGGAGGGAATCTGGATCCTGCTCTCTCAAAGGTAATTTAAGGGCCAAAAACGGTGGTTGGGGCATGGGCCAGCAGGGGGTTTAATATCAGGGCTGCGGAGAGGGCTATTTAGTCTGCCTTGAGTCTAGGGACAAGATAGGGGTCCCAGGTCCATTCTGTTGGATGTAAACATTCTGGCCTCTCTGTGTTGCAGTGTCATTTGCATTATCTGTATTTTTTCTTGTGTACGGTGCCTTACGGCAGGTCTCTCCGTTCCGCCCCACGAGCTCGGCGCGCACCTCGGCGAGCATCCGCGGGGTCCGTAATGCCTCGTCGCTTTGGAATACAGGCCATCAAGCGTTTCTCACCTCATGATCGGAGCTTAAAGTGTGTTTTGCATCAGAGTTGTTTCTGCAAGGTCGCCTTTGTGGAGGTGGTCAGCGCTGTACTCACAGCTGCGCTCTACAAACTTCCACATCAATTGAAGTTTGATACCGTGTTTCATCCCTGCATGCTTAGGGGCTTGTGTCCTAAAGCCTAGCTTCTCACACACCCGTTGTTCTGGTATTGTATTGCTTAGCTCTAATTGATATTGGGTTTGACCATCGTCTGAGACATCTCGTTTTGTAGCGGTCTGTGTTGTATTGCCTTGCGCAGCCCTGTCTTTGACTGGGTATTGCGTTGCGCCGCTCTGTCCTTGTACCGCCTGCCAGCGGAGACTGTCTTGCGTTGTATGGGCCTGCGCTCCGTCCCGCGTCGCGCCGCTCTGTATGTGGCTCCGTCTTGCGTTGCGCCGCTCTGTCCTTGTACCGCCTGCCAGCGGAGACTGTCTTGTGTTGTATGGGCCTGCGCTCCGTCTTGCCTTGCGCCGCTCTGTATGTGGCTCCGTCTTGCCTTGCGCCGCTCTGTATGTGGCTCTGTCTTGCCTTGCGCCGCTCTGTATGTGGCTCCGTCCTGCGTTGCGCCGCTCTGTATTTGTACTGCCTGCCTGTGGAGACTGTCTTGTGTTCTGTGACTCTGTATTTTGAATTGCACTGCACCGCTCGAGGCGTCAGCACGGCGGTCAAGGGTGTATTGGTTCGTGGTGTGATGTTGCAGCGCAACGCCACTGCTCTGATTTAGCATCCTTGATCCATTCTGCCAATATCTCTTTTGCCTATTGCTCAGGCTTTGCCTTCAGGTCTTGCCTCTCATTGTTGAGTGTTCCTCCAGGGGTTTCTTCCCTGTCCTTTTGTGTTTTGTTCCTTGCCAGCATTTTGTCTCTATCGGTCGTTGTGACTTCTCAGCCCGTCTTCCATTCAGAGCTGTGGAGTTTTGGCATGGCTGGGCACATGCCAGAGCACCGGAGCCGCCTGGCCTCAGCATTGTTGTGCTTTTTGTCAGGCTGTGTCTTCTGATCTGACATCAACTTTACCCTAGGGGGTGGTGAGCCATTCTTAGATTATCGTTGGAGAGGGAGAGAGAGGGGGAGAGCGTGTGTGTTTGGTGGAGCTGCTATGTCACCCTGTGTAGCTGTTGTGGTTTGGATGGAGCAGCCCCAGCCTGGGACGGTAATCTGTCAGCACAGTCTGTTTGGGTGGAGGTTGTACAGGCTGTGTTGGGGTGGCAGATGGTAGTTGTTGGCCAGTTGGCCATAGAGTCCTTCTGTTGTGTTTTTCAGGTGCCACGGCACGGTTTGTATTCCTGCACAGCACCCTCGAGTGAGGTTTTTCTGGAGTATCCACGTAACAGCAAAGGAGGAGCGGCGCACTTAATGAGGCATCTTCCTTGGCTTCTGCCTATGAGTGCTAACTCTGTAGAGTCAGGTGGAGCGGAGAGGCTGTTTTAAGGGACAGGGTGAGCCTGTTCCACACATGGGCCAAGAATTGGGGCCGTGGCCTGTTGTGGTGGGCAGGTGGCGGAATGGATGTGTGTGTTTGGGTGAGGAGTGGAGTTTGAGTGAGATTGTGGCGGTGCCTAATTTGGGGGGGTGGGGGGGGTGGCGGTGGCGAGTGTGGGGTTGTGTGCGTGCTGTGTAATTGGTTTTTTTTTTTTTCCAGGTTGAGCAAGCTAGTTTTGCTTTTTG